>NC_064600.1:23896365-24076690 GCF_943734735.2 Anopheles gambiae | reverse complement strand
GCATGTTGCAAGACCCGTGAAAAACTAATATGCATCCGAAATTGGATAGATTCGTTTTTGGCGTAATTTGTTTGGGATGAAATTCATAAATTTCCTGATGGGAAAATGTTAAAGCTTCTGACGGGCAATACTTTGAATAAAATATATTGTAAGATTTTTCCACAATAAAGCATAAAATTTCGCTAAAAACTTCCGGTTTTTAAGTTGTACACCCAATAGTTAACTTGATCATCGCGCAATACTGTTATGCCCCAATTCTTACCGATATAGAACAAAAACTATTGTTCTAATTTTATGCGCGGTAAGAAAATTCGAAACAAAATTTAAAAAGTCGAAAGAAAAACAATATGATATTTGATCTTTGAATACTTTGCCTTTAGTGCAACGAATTATTAAGGTTTAACACGTTGACTGCCAAGCGGTTCAGAGCAAAATTTCACATGCTGCCAAAGAAATCGCTTTAGAGCGCGTGCCGTTTGCTTAAATGTGTTATTGTCCAGCGCCTAGCTAGCTTCCAGCGATGAATGATACGAAGAGTATTTCTGTGATCAGGAGAGAAGAGCATACATGTATGTCATGTGCAAGAGAAATATACAAAGAAAACGAATTCTATTATGCTTCAGGAGTTAATAAAAACGAATTGAATAGGATGAAAAAAAGTTAAAAAAATATGCAACTGAGAAAAATCAAATCTCAAACCCAAATCTTCTTGAAGCTGTACAGAACCATAATATTAGAGTGTATCGTACACGGGAATTCGCGAGTGCTTTTGTTGTCACCCGCAAGTGGACGACGTGGCCCCCTGGAAACCATCGCTGTCACCCACATCTAGATGACGTGGCAGTCTACGTGTTAATATGGAATTTGGCAGTAGTAAACTGCCTACGACAACTCGGACACAATGGCAAACCCTATTGAGATATGTCAAACGTGGCAAGTTAGTTATTCACAGAAACCTAAAAAATCCATTATTGCTTTCCTTTCTGAGATAATTGTACCGTGCCCATATCCTAACAGTATCCGATCGTCGACTGTAAACCGCCAGGTATCTTACACCAAGTGTCAAAGTACTGTATACAACAACAACAATCCTGCTGCTGTTTGTAATGAAGTAAGAAAATTGCAATTAAATTTAGTTTAGTGTAACATCTGAACATTCTGTAAGTCTTAAAACCTATTCTCATACTACAATAAGGTGTGTGCAAGTTTCGTTTAAAATGATCCAGCCGTTTTGGAGGTTGCTCGCAACTAACACCGTGACACGAGATTTGTATATACAGCGCCTATCATAACTATAAGGACAGTCGTTTTTTTTTTCGCGATTTGCGGAAAATCCATAAGAGATAGATAAAAACAATGAATGTATGATTTGTGCAGAGTACTATTTCACATCTTTGTATATTTTTTTCAATTTTTTTTACTACATTTTTACACGACTTATGACGAAAAAACAGATTTATGGTCGTATCATAACTATAAAGACACTTCCCTACCAGCATTAAACGGCTTTGAAGGCATTCAGGAGGCATATAAGGCCTTAGTCGCCTTAGAAGGCGAATAAAGATTTCAACCGAAACTTTCACGGCTGTAACGGGTTCTCTTCGAAATCTTTCAACTTTTTGATTCAACGAGAACAGATAGCTTGCCGCCATCTTAGCTTGGTTATATACTGGTTTGGCACCCTCACCAATGTAACTGCCAAATAGAGCAGTGACAACGCTTTTGGTTCCAAACGGAGAAAGCGTGTGTTCAACCTGATTTTTATGATTTTTTCTTTGTTTATTTCTTTTTAAATTAATATTTTCTTGCTATAACTAATATAAACAAAATTTATGTGAAGCAAATTAAAATAATACCTTTTCAAAAAACATAATAATTACTCTATCTTCACCCTTAATTATCAGGATGGGGGAAATATGTATCTCATTTCTCCTTTTATTAGAGTTATCGAAATGAGTTTGATATATTAACACTTTTCAACGGGTTGGTCTTAAACAACCGAATAATGCAGACCATATTTAATAAAGTGAAATAGCTCAGAGCTTAACGCAAGAGAACATAACACGTAAATCGTGCTATCGAATCTCACGCACATATCTGGGAACACTACATCAGCGCAGTGCTGAAGACGCTTGTAAGGTTTTCTTTTGACAGTTTCAATTTCAAGTTTCAAATTAAAAGCGAAATTTTTCATTGACATATTTCAAAGGCATTTAATTACTGCTAAATGCACTGCTGATCGCCTTCAATTCGCCGGCGATTACAAGGCGATTAGAAGGCATTTAACGGAAATTTGCGGGTAGGGTTAGAAAAACAGGTTTTAGCCCCCATGGTCTAAAAACACAATTACAACTAATGTCTTATATACTATGGGCTCCTAAAATGAGACGTAATGCAGACACGTATGACACTTGTACATTTCGGGACATTAGCCGGCATCGCGAATAAATGAACACATTTTAACAGTCGTTTAAAGTTCATTTTGGTTTACCTGAGTTCATTTGTTGTTCATTCCTGTTAAAATAAACGATCATCAAAACAGTTAACGACTGCTCGAAATGGCATATACCCGCTGCGCAAAGCGATCGAAAACTTCTCAAACTCAAACTGCAAACATATTTCACAGCGCATGGCTGTGAAATATTTCGCATTCAAAATTGTTGCAAATTTATAAATGAAATATTTCGAGATTTTCAGCGCTAAAATTTTTGGATTGATATATTTCTTCGATCGGAATCCAAGCGTTTTCCCTGACCCGCATGACAAAATCGAGCAGTTTTGTAGCTCGGATTTTCGATCGCTTTCCGCCTGAAGCGATCGAAAAAGCGAGCAGAAATGTCAGGGAAAACGCTTGGATTCCGATCGAAGAAATATTTCAATCCTAAAATTTCAGTGCAGAAAATTTCGAAATATTTCATTTACAAATTTACAACAATTTTGATTGCGAAATATTTCACAGCCATGGGTTGTAAAATATGTATGCAGTTTGAGTTGGAAAAGTTTTCGATCGCTTTGCGCAGCGGGGACATTTCTGCTCGCTTTTTCGATCGCTTCTGGCGGAAAGCGATCGAAAATCCGAGCTACAAAACTGCTCGATTTTGTCGTGTGGGTAGGCAAACAAGGGGAAATAATTCGAGCAGTATAATTAAACGACTGTTAATTTGTATCGCATACGCTCTTGACAGTCGTTTGTTTAACGACGGCATAGAACCAGTCGTTAAAATTAACAAATGAACTTAATACGTTTGGAATGCCAAAAATTGTAGCAATTTTTAACGACTCTGGTTAATTTTTAACGACTGTTAATTTTAAATCATTTCTTTCGCGATGCCAGATATTATAAGACAAGTCAATAAAATTTGAATATACATTGAAATTTTTAGACATTAATAATACGCCCTAGCCCAGAAAAGAAAGAGTTACGCGATTTGTGCGTTCCCGAGGAATCTGCGTATCTCGAATATCCGCGTAAGTCGAATTTCACGATTTTCGGCCAAAATAAGTTGATTACTCGGTAATTTTCATTCAATAGAACAGTTAGTACTTTTATGTTAGTACTTTTATACACTTAATCATTTATTTGATACGATTCGTGCTGAGCATTCTGATATTGGGGCACTTTCCGTTTTAACTTTGTACGTTGAAATTTCAACCTGTCAGCTGTTTTCATTGTACAGCTGTTCGAGCAGCTATCTAAGTGGGTATAATATAGGGGAAGGTAGGTAAAGACGGACACGTTCAGGGAAATGGTAAAAATCTAAGGATATATAAGTGCAACGACCATGAAATTGTGCATACATTATCTTACACTCATGTTTTATCAGAAAATGTGTTAAAACTTTTAAGGTTCCATCGATTTTTGCGTTTTTTTCATGAATGAAAAACATGTTTTTTTTCGTGCAGTTTTGAAATGTTCGGGCAGCATCTAAAGCATTATTGACATATCGCGCACTTACAGCTGACGTTGCTCTATCTTACAGAACAACAATCTAGAACTTCCTTTTAGGAAATTACTCCGCAAAAAGTCCACGACCCCAGTATTCATGAGGGACTTGTTAACAGTTTAATCCATTTTCCACCATGTCAAAATTCAACATTTGATTTTTGTAACCCAATAGAATTTCTCATCTATTCTTGAACAATGTCGTATAAATGCCTCATCTTTTTATTGCTTAAAGTTGTCCAAGTCGTGAGAAGATATTGGATTTCGCGAAGCGCCTCATCAGCGTCGAGCAAGTAATAGCATAACGAATGGCTACTATTCTGACCGATGTTTCATTTCTCACTTATTTCAATACTTTCTCTAATTGCTGATTGGTTTATTGCTTCGCAATACCCTTATTTAAGGTGTTTGAAGAGATATGTTCATCACCAATTGATATAAGATGTAAAAAAATCAATAAATTCGGTGTCCATCTTTCCCTACAACAAGGTGTCCGTCTTTCCCGCTTTGATGTCAGAATGTTTAAACCACCAGAAAACAATATTTTGTATTGCTTTTACCCTCGTTCTTTCGCCAGTTTTTTCATTAATGATCACGACAACCCATTCATGAAATAAAACTTCCGGAAATATAAACAATACAAGTTGTAGAGTTTAAGATCGGCAGTAGTCAAATTAGATCAACAAGGGTGCACATGATTGAAAATTTATTTTGTTCGTGAATTTAACCAATTTTACATATTTTATGCCAAAAATGTTCTCAAATGTGTTATTTTACCTTCAGTTTGGATTCTACATTGTTGAATTGCTCGAAAATTACCTTTTTCATGCATTTATGAGAAGTGTCCATCTTACCCGTAGTGTCCGTCTTTACCTACCTTCCCCTACAGGTGGGCTTATCCCAAGGTGTATGTATTTTTTAAAAGGCTGATTTTCGCTTATCGCTTATTTTTCATAAAAAAGTCTTAAATAATGTTTTGTGTATTCGTCAAGCCTTACGAATGCTTGTTTGAACAAAAGTTTTCATCCATCCTGGCAAAAAGTGATATTCAAGTTTGGTTATAAAAACATGCTATGAAACCACCTGGACTACATACACTTTAGGCCCGATTATTAAACACAAATTGTAAAGACAAGTTGTCAAAATCGGAAGATTTGTATTATGACATCCGTTTGTGTTGTGTGTTGGAAAAAAAAAATTTGACGAAACTCAAACTTACAAGCATACTGGCAAGATATGTATTATGAAACACAAACGGAAATCCAAATGTGTCAAACTGCTTTCCGTCAGCTTTTTGTCACGGAAAGGCGCCAATCTCAGATTGTTTGACCGACAAAACACAACAACAGAGTTGTTGCTGTTGCTTTCACGACAAAATATAAGTATTTTATTTCAGAAATAATCAAATTTTATCATTTTAAACAAAAATATGTGTACTGCCATATCCATACAAATGGCGATAAGCTGGATATTCTGGTAACGTGCTGCTGTTTTGGGTTAAGAAGCTGCTGTTATTTCCTTCCTCTGTTGTTCTTCGATGGTAATCGAAAGATGAAGGGCTCACGCACCCGGTTTGCGTTCAACAGCATTGGATTCCAGCAACTTCTTCATTGAGTGGCTGCTTCAACAACCAACAGCATAGGCACATGTAATTATCACATCTAATACTGCATACACTTTTAGTAATAAAAAAACGATTTTTTTTCTTAAATCGGAAATTAACAACCACGAAATGAAACATGTATAACACGGTTTGCACAAATGATCCGTATGCTTAACTCACGCTTGGTTATAAAGCTGTAACGGGTCGAAAACACTTCGAAGCAGTCGGCGCTGTTTTGCCAGATCTACCGTTGTTTCTTCTTCACTGGTGCTATCACTCACGAAGTGGGATAAAATCATTTCGATATTTTAAACAAGGATTGTTAGCTTTGTAAACGATCGTGTCTTAAATAAACTTGTTTACGTTTTTTTTATTTTGATTTTGATCATTTTGACACATCGACACAGCTTTAACGAAAGAAAAAATTTAACGAAACTTGTCTGTCACAAGAACGGTTTCAAAATGCATACCTATTTTCCGTTTGTCTTGACGCACTTGTCTTGTGTCATTTCCGTTTGTGTTTAACACGTTGTCTGCCACCATACATGCCCACTGAACTGCCCCGTCAGGCCAGGGAATCACTCTTTGAAACGAATGCATTTGCTTTTGCATTTTTTCTCTTTTAAATCAAATTCACCAATTCTCTTTGTTGTCTCAGTCGCTCCATAATGTCGTTTGTTGGGCCATGGAATTTTATTCTTGGAACCCCCCCCTCCCCTCCCTTCCCTTCCCTTTCTTTACCTCTCGCAAAAGTCGGTGACATTCCGACTCCAACGCTTTGCAACGCTTTGGTACGCGCATGCAAACGGTGCTACAACAATGACAGGCAAAGCATGTGCCGATGAAAGGCACGTGAAACTGTGAAAAGATCGTTTACGTATTGTCCAATAACTTTGTGATGAGTGTTTTAAGATTGTGCATCAAAAGTAAAGGATGAATAAATGAACTCCAAGATCTTTTAATTATTGTTCATTCTCATTCTCATTTATTTATGAAAACATAATAGAAACTAATTTTGATATTTGAATCATTTTTTTGAGAAATAATAACCGTGAAAGAAAAGCATTGTGAAAGAACCGATCAAATACGTGCAAATTTATCTCTTGTAACACGTCTTTTACAATGTGTAATGTGTCAGCCACTATGTGGCTGACGTGGCCCGATCGGAAAAAAACCCGTCAGCCACATAGTAGCTGACGTGGCAGACAACGTGTTAATAATCGGGCCTTTTGATTCTAGATTCCATCACCTGATCTCTTCAATGCACCTTGGGATACAGAAAACACGCCATTTTTTCGAAAAAGTGCCAGAATCTAATTCTAGCTTCGAGGCTAGGCTAGAATAATCTAGACTGAAAATTGCAGGCAAGTTTTGTGAGTGGTTTTGTATGGAGTGTTTACATGATTTCAGCCTCCAACTGTCAAACTCCATTCAAAAAACTGACTAGAATCGTAAAGGGCTCCATTTTGGGCTTTGAAGAGGATTAAATTTATCAGCAAAAAATTAATTTATGCTACATTGTACAATTATTGAAGCATATTGCACAGATTTGACATTTGATCTGTCAAATTAAGAAAACCGCGTATCTCCGAAACCGCGTAAGTCGAGAACCGCGTAACTTGGAAACAGACTGTAAATGCTTGTTTCAGCTCGTTTTGATTGCTGTTGCCACCAAAGAAATATGTTTAATTCCTGATCTATGCAATTTAGATTTAAAAAAACGCAGAAGTTTAAAAACTGATACTTCTACTTATAAAAAGAGATGAAATAAGAAATAACACCCAAACTTACCTTGCACTTAAGTGCATTAGATTTATTTTTCCGCCAGGATGCCGATCCCAAACTACATTAGCTTATTCAGACTAACATAGTTTCCTCATTTTCTACACGCGCTTTAAAAGATTGATCCACAGCATGCTCGTCTGAAGCGAATTCTGGAAGTGTCAGCAGTGTTGACTTACTGCACATATTGATGTTAATGCACACGTATTCCTTTTGAATGGAATGCTTCAGCTGGTACATCATATCTATACCATACATAGTGAACAGCTTCTCACATAGCGTGAAGTAATCTCCCTGAAGTGAATTACAAACACTATTCACATGGTTCATTACATGGCCTTTTATGTCATCGTTAGCCATCAATTCATAAAGATTCTTAACAGCGCCGTGACAAACAGCGCATTTTACAATTTCAACTAAAGAATTTAAAAGCAATTGAATAAATCGAAAAGTATTATTATTATTTACATTTCACAAGTTAAGTTTTTCTGTTAAAAATAACTTACGTTCAGATTGCTTTAAGCGACTTAGTTGTTCTTTACATAAATCCAGTTGGGTGCAAATTGCTTTAGGTGGTAACGTCTGCAGGAATTTGATGATGAACTCGCCATATTGATCAATCAATTTGTCGCATTGTTTGGTAATTGTGCCTGGCATCTTATCACAAACGGTTCGAACAGCGTTTTCGATTTCAGTACGAGTTTTATTGTCAGCTAGTTCCGATTCTAGCTTGACCATTATGAATTCACAGATTGCACACTGAGCTGGTTGATTCTTCTCGAAACCTGTATCGACACGCTTTGATGAAATCAAAAAATCCTTAGTAATTTTTATGACTCCATCTTCCCCGAAGTATTCGAATAGCGCCTCATCTATTACTACTGGATGAATAAAATCAATCACCAAAAATGCAAAAAAAAAAATTAGTTTAAAATATTCGCCTGATTGGTAAAAAAGCAACTAAATCTTATAAATTAAACTGATATTTTCTATCACAATAATTACACCCATTTCCAAAAACATTCAAATCTTGTCGCGTTTGAATCGAATCGCTGACCGCATGCTTTGAATTGGATACCACTACGATCGAATGCGTTCCGCTAACACAGGATTGTTGACAGTTAAAAAATGTCTTATGAATTCGAAACACAAAAATGCTATTTATACTGCAGACCGGTGTTTCTTCATGCTTCATTTCGTCAAAACAAATGGAACACTGTAGGATGTCATAAATAAAAGCATAAAAGGATTTCATAGATAAAAGCTCTCAAAAATCATTTGAATTAGTAAAACCTTGATTTTTTGCAAATACCAAAGCAAACATAGGGTAGATAGGATAGTGGTATGTTATTCAAAGCAGGCGGTATGCGATTTAACACTAGAACCGCTGGACTTTTCAACCTTACTAAAACCGCCATATGGGACAGTTTTGTCCCATTCATTATGTGTACATATTTAGACATGTTTATTATTTCCTAAGGGTTTCATGTGATAAAATAATTAATAAACTCCATAATTAGGTATAATAAATCTTTATAAGACGACGAACCAGTGCTACTAATAAAATTGCGCTAGAGTGTACGGTAGAATGCTTTTATGGACTAGCCGATTGAATATAGCGAAAACATAAGCACGTAGTAAGCAAGAGTAAAAGCACGTATGTAGTTAAATACTTTCGCGCACTTTTATTGTTCTATTCGTATTGACATGCCTTGTCACAAAATGCGTACACGCCAGTGCTGCCAGACTTGCAGAAGCACACCCCTCATTCGTTGACAGCAGGGATGCCAGCCATCACAATTAAATTTGCTTATGGGACAAAAATGCCCCATATGGCGGTTCTAGGATAAAAATGATTTTTTTAAAGAACCATATGGAATACAATTATTTTTATTAGCGCATTCGAAAGTTCGTTCAAAATAAATAAAAGTCAGAAAATTTCAATGGTTTGTCACGACGGCAAGCGGAATAACACACCTTTTTCGAGTGCGATGGGACAAAAAAGTCCCATCGGCGGTTCTAGTGTTAAGGCAAACGGTGTGAGATTCGAACGTAACTGGAAAAAGGGAGTATAGTAGAACCCCTCAAAACGAGTACCCCTTATAACGAGATTTTCACATAACGAGTAAAACTAAATGCTCTACAAATACTCCACTTAACACGATCAATCCGGCACTGATTTTCATCAGCTTTACGTTCCGCCGGCATCTTGAACGCAAGCAGTGGATTTTGATCCAAACATGTATACAGAAAAAATGAGTTTTTTGCTATAATTTCAACTCTACTCTGTTCATCAATACTGATGTTGTGTATGGGTTGAGGTTTTTATCAATCGCAATAATTCTTTGAACACCATTCTTTTATCTCCACACTGCTGTTATTCATGTGATTTAAATACAGTTACGGCATACGGAAAAGTTTACTGGGGAAAAATTTACAAGAGAGTGTTTTAGTTTACCCTGGCGCCTGCCACCGGGCTGAACGAGTTAACGAGTAAAATCTCGCATAACGAGCAATTTTATTATTGTTTCCGAAGAGAAATCGCGATATCTTCAATTATTTCGTAATAAGAAACGTTAAATAAGAAGCTATTTCCGAAAGGGTTTGCGTATTAGTATGAAGGAAAAGTGTAAGGGAGGTGACACATTAACACCCACTGCCAGTCCAAAACCCACGAAGTCATAAAACAATCTAAAAAAAGTCCGGTCGGGCCGTGAGCGCGTTCACTCCACGTCAAGATAACTCTTTTCAGATCAGACAGCGGATCTAAGGCCGCGGGGCCACGGGTCAAGCTGAGAAAACGTTCTCAAGCACTCATTTAAGTTTCTCAAGCACTCAAAACTTGTTCTCAGACTCAAGCCCGTGGCCGTCGTCAGTTTTTCTAACCCTGATAAACTTATATAGACACTCAAGCTTTATTTAGAGCTTTAAATAGAAAAAGTTGTTTTTAATCGCATATTTTTTTTAACGTTTTCAATTATAAACATTGAATACATTTTCCAAAGAGACTTCCGATAAACAAATAGCACAATTCTCCATATTTCAGTTAGCCGATCGCTGCATCGTCAACTTTCTCAAAGATTCTCAAAACCGATTTTGTTCCGATTCGACAAACGCTGAGAACGAGGTTTTCTCAAAAACACTCATGAGTGCTTGAGAAAATGAGCGTTGAGAATCCCCATGGCCCCGCGGCCTAATAGTTTTGCTGCGCTTATCGACAGGTGGAGTAAATGAAGTAGTTTTTTCAGTTGATTTGCTCCATTTCTTTCCGTCTCATTTGACAATTTCGGAGGCTCTCTTCGGCTTCAGCAGTGGAAATGGGCAGTGGGATTTAAATGTGTAATGTGTAGTGTACCTCCGTTAGAAGCGTATTTTACAAATTTAATTTAATTTAATTTATTATAACAAATTGTCGGACTCCCGCGAAGGTCACTCACAACATTGAATTAATTAATTTAATTTAATTAATTTAAATCGAACAGGTCACTCACAACATTTAACTCACGACACATAAGCTGCAAAGGGTTGCTTTATCCATAATTGGACCTCGTTCGCTCGGGGCAAAAGTAAAAATAAGTCCTAATTAGCCTAGATGGTGCAACACAATTCACGACAGCAAGGAGCGCAGGGGAATCGATATCGAATTCTCGATATTGGCGTGATGGTCAATGTGTCCCCCTATCATCATTCACTTGAATTTAAACCACTAGCTACATCTCCTCCCCTTCCCCCTCTCCTAGAACTCGTACAAATGAAATCCATGAAATAAGGGTAAGAGTGTAGGAGGAGCATCAGCTTTTTGCTCTCTCTAAAAAAATAAGTCCAAAATAGTTTGAGTTTGGGTACCAGTACGGGGGGTACTGTGATAGGGCCCCATCTCAGGTCCATAGTTTTACACATTCATCACGTTTTGGTCGTTTGGACTCCCTTCTCTACGTTTCTAACCGCTTGCGCGGCGCTGGATGCGCGGATCAGCTGTTACCCCCTATAGTAACCCCCTATGGATATATCTCGTGTTCGTTTCGCGCTGCGCTGTTACCACACTTAGCGCGTTGCGATGTACACACCCTCTCTCTCGTTTCTTTCGTTGCGCGTTGTGCACTTTCGTTCAAATAGATTTGCTGCGTAGTAAAACCGCATGCATCGAAATAAAACTTAAACACATCAAACTAGTTTGATATTTTAACACTTTATTGAAACTTAAGGCACAGTTCCACACATCGCTAACCACAAACTTGCCACAGAACCACACATATTTTTATTATAAATAATAAAAAAAAAATCGTCACTTCAAGCACCCGCCTTACTACCTGTGTTGCGTACGACCTCATTATGAAGTAAAAGCATAGATGCGGATGTAGCGAAGTAAAACACTTCAAGATAAAACACCTCAAGTTAAAACAAAGTTCAAGCAAAACACGCCTCAAGCAATAGCGCGCGCTTCAGAAACGCAACAAACATAAACAGGTAGTCAACCGTTCTCACGGTTCAAACGAGGAAGTAACTTACGCAATTCATAAACCATAAACATGTCACATGTCGCATTAAATATAAATACAACTTGTTATCAAAATAGTCATAGTCACAGTTAGCTGACCTATATGCCGTCAGCAACTAAATAGCATATAAGAGATGAAAACCTAAATAAAGGAAGCGCATTCGAACACAAACCTCAGAATCGCTCGTTTCTTAATAGTCGGTGGCACTCTCCGGTCGACGAAGGAAAAATATACCCGAATCGGTGTAAAGCACCGGCGTTGGGCGCTGCGACGGAGCAACACATCCGCCAGCAGCATTAATGGTGGCTCCAGAGAGGAACTAACGACCTCCTCGTAGTGAATAGCACGTGATTCAGACCAGCATAAGCGCCGAAGCACCGTGAGTGAAGTAGAACGGCAACTAAGTGCGTAAAACAGCACGACTGCCAAAACTCCGCGAGTTAAAGCGAGTAAAATAGAGAAGATCACAACCGTGAGTGAAATAGATAGGCAACAAGGTGTGTAAACCAGCACGACCGCCAAAACACCGCGAGTTAAAGTGAGTGAAATAGTAAAAATCACAACCGTGTGTGAAATAGATCGGCTACAAGGTGCGTAAACCAGCACGACCGCCAAAACACCGCGAGTTAAAGTGAGTGAAATAGTAAGGATCACAACCGTGAGTGAAATAGATCGGCAACAAGGTGCGTAAACCAGCACGACCGCCGAAACACCACGAGTGAAAGTGCGTAAAGTAATAGGAATCAGCACCGTGAGTGGAATAGATCGGCAATAAGGTGCGTAAACCAGCACGACCGCCGAAACACCGCGAATGAAAGTGCACAAAGCATTATAATCAACACCAGGAGTAGAAAAGAACGGCAAATAAGTGCATAACTAAGCACGACCGCCGAAACACCATAAGAATAAGGTGACATCATAAACAAAACCCGAGAACCGTTAGCGAACACAAGAGCGGGAGGGTACCGACAACGATATAAACAAACCAACGGCAAAACGTCAAAAAGCCAAATCAGCAAAAGGCTACGCCAACGTAGTGACCTTTCGGTAGTTACACAGCAAGGTCGGCGACAACGAAATAAAAACAACGAGTAACAACAAACAGCTTAAGTTTCAATGGAAATAGCTGATTAAAAACATCGAATTAAACAACAACGAGTAGTAGGCTTACTCGGTTTGGAACGGACAGCAAGCAGTGACTCATCGTCAGGTCCGACAAACAAAACGAACAGCGAGCGACAAGCGGCAAGTCCACCGGCGTCTCCAAGCACCAAGCAGCAAGCAGCGACTCATCGCCAGGGCCGGCAAACAAAACAAACAGCGAGCGGATAGCGGTCAGTGCACCAGCGACTTCAGGCAGCAGACAGCGATCGCAGACGTTCCAAGCAGCAGAGCGGGGCCGGCAATAACGTGACTGAAGAAAGCATCCAACCTGCTAGAGACGACTATACAGCAGTAGCCGGACCAGAGAAGAACCCACCAGATCGACTAGCATCATCAGCAAGCGGACATCCGTGATACGGCATACGAAAGCATCTTAAACGCTGAGTGAGTAACAATGGAATTTATTACTAATCCAAACGGTCATTGTAAACTTTGTACTAACAAAGATGAGTGGGGGAAACAGATTAGTTGCACGGAATGCGACAGGTGGTTTCACCAGAGTTGTTCGGGGGTAAAGAGTACCCCAAAGAATTTCGTATGTTCAAAATGTAAGAAATCTGAAGAAGAAAGGAAGGAGATAAAGAAGGCTCTAGAAGAATCACAAAGACTTTGCGAATTAATAAAGAAAAAAAGAGAGAAAGAATTAGAACAAAGTAATAACAATAAAAAGGATTTGGAGCGGTTACAAGAGGAATTAAACGAAGCCGCAAACGACGGGAAAGAAATGCGAGAAGCATTAATTCAAACAGAGAAATTATTGCAGGAAAAGATAGATAATGAAAAACGAAACAAAGAATCACAGAAGCAGCAAGAAGAAGAAATAGAAAGATTGCAGAAGACTCTTGAAGATCAAATCATAATAGAACCAAAAAAGCAGGAAACAAAACAATTGCTAAGCGAAAAGGCTCTGAATCCCGAAAAAAGCGAGGAAAATATTTCGCTTACCGAAAATATTAACAGACTTGTAAGCGCACTAACTGCTAGTTCTTCTGCTGGCAAAAGTACGCTTATGGAACTTCCTGAATTTGATAGTAGTTATAAACTATGGCCTCGATTTAAAACGGCCTTTGATGAAACAACTAAGAAAGGAAATTTTTCAAAGCTGGAGAATCTGAATAGACTACAGCGATACTTAAAAGGGAATGCATTAAAATCAGTCAGTGGTCTCATGTTTAGTCCTGATAATCTTGATAAAATTATCGACCGATTAGAAAAACTTTATGGTAACCCCGAAAGCGTCTACAAGTCTTTGCTTAACGATCTCACAGCTTGCAGGCACATTTCAATAGAAAATCCAACATCAATAATAGAGTTTTCCAACGCGTTGAATAATATGGTAGATAATATGAATTTACTGGGGAGAACACAATATTTAAATGATCAGAGGCTCCTGAGCGACCTCATAGCACGGCTATCAACAGATCTTAGAAATAAATGGATTGCAAAAACATTAAACGAAAAAGAGATTCACACATTAAGTGATCTGGCACTATGGATAAAACCAACCGAGGACCTAGCGGCAGTTTTGGTAGCAAATGAAAATGGTCAGAAATTTCGAGGGCACCGATTAAATGCCCACTTACAGCCAAAGATGTATTCTAAAGACAATCATTGTCTGGTATGTGGAAGGGCTCATGAAACAACTCAATGCCAAGAGCTCATAGATAAGCCAGTATGGCAGAGATGGAAACTGTTAACCCAAAAGGGCATTTGTACTAATTGCTGCAAATACAAAAACCATAAGGCAGTTACCTGCCGGCTTCCTGCTCAATGCAGAGTGGAACGTTGCTCACAAAAACACCATACGTTGCTCCATAGGAAAGAGGAACAATCCCCCTCATACATGTAGGAAATAGGAGACGGTTGACAGTTGTCAGACAAGGGATGTAAGGCGAATGTCAAGGAATGAATTTAGGATCACCCTGTGCTGATGTCAATCGAACTGACGACGCAGTAGGTTTAGCTAGAGCGAAACATTCACGCGGGAGAAGCCAAGCGAACCAGACGAAAGTGAATAAAGTGGATTGTAAAACCATCGCTTTCCGCGTATCCTCTTTTCTTCATCGTTCTACATGGGGGCTCGTCCGGGAAGAGGCTAGGCGATGCAAAGTGATGAGTTTACAGTTATGAAAAGTTGCATAATGTGTTAAAGTTGATAAAGTTGTTCAAGTCGTAAAGTTGATAAAGTTGTAAAGTTGTTAAAGTCGTTCATGTCGTAAAGTTGATAAAGTTGT
Organism: Anopheles gambiae; assembly: GCF_943734735.2. NCBI lineage: Eukaryota > Metazoa > Arthropoda > Insecta > Diptera > Culicidae > Anopheles > Anopheles gambiae. The sequence goes on along the minus strand of NC_064600.1, from coordinate 24,061,465 downwards.
AAAGTTGTTAAAGTCGTTCAAGTCGTAAAGTTAGTAAAGTTGTTAAGTTGCAGTAGTGGTTCGAATTGGAAAAGTTGACTTAGTCGGTGTTTCACCTGATGTGAAAGTGTGAATTTGTGACGAAAAGTTGACATTGTGACGCATAAAGGTTGTTAAAGTTGCGATTGTGACGTTGTAAAGTGTGTTTAAATAAAAGCTAAAGTTGTGCAAAACGTTAATGAGAAAATGGAGAACGCGTTGATTGCAGCGATGGTCGAAGACCATACGCGGTTGGGTTTGGTGAAAAAATGTGAAGAGCGTGAATTAAGTACGGTCGGAACAAAAGAGGAGCTGGCCGCACGCGTCGTTGCGTATGATCGAACCGATGCAGCTGATTTTGCGGATGCTGAGTTGCCCACGGTTGACAGAGTGCAACCATACTCCTTTCGCGATGTCGAAGATGGTGTTGATGCATTTGGCGCCGGATCTACGCAAGACGTGCGCGCATGGATCAGAAGTTTTGAGGAGATTAGTACGATGGCTGGATGGAACGAGGATCAGAAATTGATCATGTGCCGTAAAAAGTTGACCGGAGTCGCACGTGGTTTTCTAAATACGCTGAAAGGTGTGACGACATATGCAAATCTACGTAGAGCGTTGATTAACGAGTTTGCTCCAAGTGTGCGTGCAAGCGACATACACAGGCAGCTATCGACGCGTCGCAAGAAAAAAGAGGAGACCGGGTTAGAATTTGTTTATGCCATGCAGCAAATTGCGCAGCAAATCGATTTAGACGAAGCCAGCCTCGTAGAATATGTGGCAGATGGAATAACTAACGACGAAAGGCAGAGGTCAATGTTCTACGAGGCAAAGAATATTAACGAACTTAAGGAGAAAATACGTTTGTTCGAGAGAGCGGCGAACAAGTTTCAACAGGAACGCCCAAAAGTTGTCGGGCAACGAATTCCGGATAAGTTAAAACAACGCCATTGTTTCAATTGTGGCAGCGCTTCTCATCGACTTATCGAATGTCCAACAAAACAAGAAGGTCCGACTTGTTTCAAATGTGGAACAAAAGGACATTGTGCAAAAGATTGTACGACAGCGCAAGGAAGAAGACCGCATTGTTATGCTTGCGGCGAAGTTGGGCATGTTGCAACACGATGCCCAAATAACAGTAATAATAACAGAGTTCAAACAATGACGAGCTCATTTCCAATTGTGTGTGTGTCAGTTGGAAACCAGTTGTGCGAAGCGGTGATCGATACGTGCAGTGATGTGACGCTCATGCGCTGGGATTTGTTCCAGGAATTAAAACTCAATTGTAATGAGTTGAAACCGTCTGCACGGGTAATAAAAGGCTATGGTGGAAAACAAAGCAACGTGTGTGGTGAGCTGACGATCCGTGCTACCATCGATGAAGTTGAGGAAATAATTCGTTTCGTGGTGGTACCTTCGAATTCTATCGACACCAAAATGCTGATAGGAATCGATGTGCTCAAAAGGGTTAACTACGTTATCACAAACGGTCATGCAAAGATAACAAAGCAACAGGAGGAAGAGGAAAAACCCACGGGTGTTGATGATCGTTGGGTGTATCGTATAGTTTGTGAAAGTCATCAAGAAATAGACGCACCGTCAAATTATCGTCGCGTGATTTGTGATATGGTGAATAATTATGAACCAGCAAAGATTTCTAACGTTGAAAGTGAGATGAAAATATTAGTGAACAACGAGGAGGTAGTGCGTACGTTGCCAAGAAGAATAGCTCCGCTAGAGAAAGAGGTGGTAAGGAAACAAGTTCGCGAATGGTTAAACGACGGAATAATTCAGCCATCGCGAAGCCCTTACGCTAGCGCAGTTGTGGTTGTACCGAAGAAGGATGGATCTCACCGTGTGTGTGTGGATTATCGTGAGATGAATAAGAGGATCGTGCGGGACTCTTATCCGATGCCCAATATCGAAGACCAGATTGATCAGTTGGCAGATGCTCGTGTGTACAGTGTATTAGATCTGAAAAATTCGTATTTTCACGTCAAGGTGGAGAAGGAAAGTCGCCAGTACACATCTTTCGTAACAACGGATGGGCAGTATGAGTTTTTACGTGCTCCGTTTGGATTGTGTCTCAGCGGCAATGCGTTTGGACGCTTCATCGATGCAGTACTTCATGAGTTGATCATAGACGGTACCGTGATGGCCTTCGTAGATGACATCATCATTCCGTCTCGAGACGAGGAGCATGGTTTGGCGTCTTTGCGGCGAGTTTTGGAAGTGGCACAGCGGGCAGGACTTCACTTCAATTGGAAAAAGTGTTCGTTCCTCAAACGGCGTGTAGAGTATTTGGGGTATACCGTCTATGAAGGTAAGATTGAACCAGCACCCCAAAAAATAGAAAAAGTTAAATATTACCCGCAGCCAAAAACGGTGAAACAGCTGCAATGTTTTATAGGGCTAGCTAGTTATTTTAGAAAGTTTATAGAAGGTTTTGCGCGTATTGCCAGGCCATTGACCACAATGTTAAAAAAAGAGAGTGTTTTTGAATTTAATGAAGAGGCAAGGGCAGCTTTTGAATCGATTAAAGAAAAATTAGTGGAATATCCTGTATTACATATTTTCAAGGCGAGTTTGGTTACCGAATTGCATACTGATGCGAGTAAAGATGCTCTGGCCGGCATATTGTTGCAGCGTTCTGAGGAGGATGGTTTATTACATCCTTGCTATTATTATAGTAGGTTGACTAATAAGGCCGAGAAAAATTATCACTCATTCGAATTAGAATCGTTAGCCGTTGTGGAATCCATAAAGAAGTTCAGGTGTTACTTGCTAGGTAAGAAATTTAAGGTCGTGACCGATTGTATAGCGTTTAAACAATCCTTGAACAAAAAAGTTCCCAATGCGCGAGTGAGTCGTTGGTTTGTGACGTTGTCCGAGTTTGATTTTGAAGTAGAACATCGTTCAGGTGAAAAGATGAAACATGTTGACGCTCTTTCAAGAGCAAACGTATTGAAAATATCGGCAGGTGTATGTGAGAAAATAATACAAGGACAATTGCGCGATGAAGATCTTACGGCAATTAGGACGGCGCTTGATCAGGGCGAAGAAAGAAATGGTTTTTGTTTGATAAATGGAGTACTTTATAAAAATGAGAATGCTCATAACAAAATATGTGTACCTCGAGCAATGGAGACGGGTATGATAAGAGAAGTACACGAACGAGGACATTTTGGAATCAAGAAAGTGAAAGAACAACTAACAGAGGATTATTTTATTCCTGAAGTAGAAAAGAAGATAAAATATTGTATTGATAACTGTGTCCGATGCATAGTGAGTGATAGAAAACGAGGCAGGGCAGAGGGAGAACTTCATCCAATACCGAAAGGAGAGGTTCCGTTGGATACCTTTCATGTTGATCATATTGGCCCTATGCCATCTACTCGCAAATGTTACAATTACATTCTTACCGTTGTCGATGCGTTTACGAAGCATGTTTGGCTATTTGCTACAAAAACTACTAGTGCGGAAGAGGTTATAAAAAAATTGACGATTATATCTGATACGTTTGGAAATCCGCGAAGGATAATTTGCGATAGAGGATCTGCTTTTACCTCTAGTTTATTTACAAAATTTTGCGAAGAAGCCAATATAGAATTGCATCACATTGTTACAGGAGTCCCACGAGGGAATGGCCAAGTAGAGCGTGTACACCGCATAATTATCCCTACATTAGCGAAGTTGTCGTATGAAAATCCCGAAAATTGGTTTAAGTTTGTAAATAATGTTCAAAAGGCGATAAATAATAGTTGGCAGCGATCGATTAGGATGACACCTTTTGAATTGATGATCGGAGTGAAAATGAAAGAGAAGGAAGATATTCGAATTAACGATATTTTGCAAGAAGAAATCCAAAAGATGTTTACAGATGATCGTAATGAAATAAGGAAAATAGCATGCAAAGGAATTGCCAGAATCCAAGATGAAAATCGTAGGACGTACAATTTGCGGCGTAAATCGATTCAAAAGTATAAGATAGGAGATATCGTAGCGATTCCAGTAACTCAGTTCGGAATAGGACGAAAAATTAAGAGGAAATTCTTTGGGCCGTATAAGATTGTCAAAACATTTTCAAATGAGCGTTGTGAGGTACTGAAGCTAGATGAGCAAACTGAGAGACCAATGAGAACGACAACTGCATTCGATCAAATAAAAATATGGGCAGATTCAGGAGAATCATGATGTCAGGAAAGGCCGTGTAGGAAATAGGAGACGGTTGACAGTTGTCAGACAAGGGATGTAAGGCGAATGTCAAGGAATGAATTTAGGATCACCCTGTGCTGATGTCAATCGAACTGACGACGCAGTAGGTTTAGCTAGAGCGAAACATTCACGCGGGAGAAGCCAAGCGAACCAGACGAAAGTGAATAAAGTGGATTGTAAAACCATCGCTTTCCGCGTATCCTCTTTTCTTCATCGTTCTACATACATTCCTCCACAAAGATTAAACTTCCACAAAGAGGACAGAAAGCTTTATTATCAAATCATACCGATCACATTATATCACGAATGTGCGGAAATAAAAACATTTGACTTGTTGGATCCAGCGTCAGCAACAAGTCTTATTGTTGATGATGTAAGAAAACAGCTGCAACTAACAGGGCCCAATATGCCTCTTAAATTATCGTGGATGAATGGAAACATACAAGACGAACCACATAGTCAAATTGTTTCTTTGAGGGTTCGTGGGCCAAATAATAAAATGCGCAACATCAAGAATCTACGCTCGGTGAAGGAACTCGACCTCCCCAGACAAACGGTAGATGCTAAGAAATTAAGCAAAATGTACAAACACTTCAAAAATATCGATTTAGAAAGTTACTATGATGCCATTCCCACAGTTTTATTAGGTCTCCCACATGCTTATTATACTCAAAGCATTGGATATCGCTCCGGAAAACCTAACCAGCCGGTAGCTCAAGAGACTCGTCTAGGATGGACAATATTCGGAGGAGGAAAACATTATTGGCAAAATGATATAAACAAGTGTAGTCCACTATTTACAATCAAAGATCAAAAAGAAGAAGATGAAAAATTAATGTCATCACTTATGCAGAAATTTTTCTCAACTGAAGAATTTGGAGTTAAATCAAACGAAGCGCCAATGCCAAAATTAGAACAGCAGGCGTTGGAAATTATGAAGGATACCTTGGCATATAAGGAAAACCGATACGAGATAGGATTACTTTGGAAGGAAGACAAACCACAGTTACCAAATAGCTATCCCCAAGCCCTGACAAGATTAAAATCACAAGAAAGAAAATTCGAAAAGGATGTTGAATTAAAAGAATGGTATCACCGAATTATTGCGGAATACCTAAGCAAAGGATATGCTCGAAAGGCTACCCCTGGGGAGCTGCTCGAACATAACCGGAAGATAAACTACATTCCTCACTTTGCTAGAGTAAACAAGAACAAGTTTCCACCTAAGCCTCGTCTAGTATTTGATGCAGCCGCAAAAAATGAAGGAAGGTCACTGAACTCATTCCTCCTATCCGGTCCTACCACCTCTTTATGTGGTGTACTCATCAGATTCCACGAACACGAAATTGCTTGCTCTGGTGATATAAAGGAAATGTTCCACCAGGTAAAGGTTAAGCAAGAAGATCAGTGTGCCCAACGTTTTTTGTACAGAGAATCTCCTAACAAAGACCCTCAGGTCTATGTTATGCAGGTAATGACATTTGGAGCGACATGCTCTCCAGCATGCGCACAATTTGTAAAGAATCAAAACGCTCTAAAATTCGAAAAACAAAACCCAAAGGCGGTGAAGGCAATTACCGATAATCATTACGTAGATGATTATCTGAATAGTTTCGCCAGTATTGAAGATGCTGCCAAAACAGTAAACGAAATCATGACAATTCATGATAAGGCTAATTTTTTTATACGAAACTTTGTGTCAAATTCTCATGAATTGATAAGTTCTCTTCCTGAGAACAGGAGAGCGAATAAAGAGATGCATTTTATCGAAAACAAAGATGATACTTACGAGAAAATTCTTGGCATGCACTGGGACACGAGGAACGATACTTTCAGATATAAACTAAAAATTCCACCACTAGAGGATAAGAAATTGACCAAAAGGAATATACTTTCAAATATAATGAGAATCTACGACCCATTGGGCCTGGTCATCAATCTCACTACGGAATCAAAGGTCCTCATGCAAGAACTATGGAAGGAGAAAGTTGACTGGGATGATCGAGGCTCGACGCTATAAAAACTGTTGAAGATATTAAGATCGTCAGATCCTATTCAAACATTAAGGGAAACTGTCGCAGAGAGCTGCATACATTTGTAGATGCCTCAGAAAGGGCTTTCGCAGCTGTGGTATATCTAAAAACAATACAGGGTGACACAGTAAATGTCAATATTTTGGCAGCTAAGTCAAGAGTAGCTCCCACAAAACCACTTACAATACCAAAGTTAGAACTTCAAGGGGCAATACTTGGTGTAAGACTTGCCGATACCATTAAAAAGGAATTGAGACTGAATACAGATGAAGAATTCTATTGGACAGATTCAAAGACAGTACTAGGATGGATCAATTCAGAAGCTCGCAATTACAAACAATTTGTGGCATGTCGAATAGGAGAAATTATCCATCGAACATCAAGAATTCAGTGGCACTGGGTAGCTTCAAAAGACAATCCAGCAGACGAAGCTACGAAACCTAAACAGGGACACTCGATATGGCTAGAGGGTCCGGATTTCTTGAAACAAAAAACATTAGCAACCCCCAAATCAGAACAGTTTGCTACAAACGTAGAAATCCGACCGGTGCACATGATTAGACAAAAAACAGTGCAAATTAAGGATAGGAAAACGCGTTCAATCGACTGGTGCTCTAGTTGGACACGCTACAAAAAGAGCAATCGCACTAGGCTTAAAGCTCATAGAGAAATCAGAAAAAGTAGTAAAGCAAAAGTACTCCTCAACAATAGATAAAACAATCCTACCCGAATAACAACTCTCGCGCTCATACCATTAACTACACTAGCGATTTTTACGATTAAAAGATGTAATAGAAGACGTCAACGTCCTCCGCCGTTTAAGGCACCAACAGAAGCGTAACCTCTCACGAGAAGTTACGGGGGCCGGGATGTTGCGTACGACCTCATTATGAAGTAAAAGCATAGATGCGGATGTAGCGAAGTAAAACACTTCAAGATAAAACACCTCAAGTTAAAACAAAGTTCAAGCAAAACACGCCTCAAGCAATAGCGCGCGCTTCAGAAACGCAACAAACATAAACAGGTAGTCAACCGTTCTCACGGTTCAAACGAGGAAGTAACTTACGCAATTCATAAACCATAAACATGTCACATGTCGCATTAAATATAAATACAACTTGTTATCAAAATAGTCATAGTCACAGTTAGCTGACCTATATGCGGTCAGCAACTAAATAGCATATAAGAGATGAAAACCTAAATAAAGGAAGCGCATTCGAACACAAACCTCAGAATCGCTCGTTTCTTAATAGTCGGAGGCACTCTCCGGTCGACGAAGGAAAAATATACCCGACTCGGTGTAAAGCACCGGCGTTGGGCGCTGCGACGGAGCAACACATCCGCCAGCAGCATTAACCTGTATGTTGTTCATGTTGAATACTATAAAAAAGCATTGAAATTGCAGCGTAATTTACATATTCGTGTTGAATTATGAAAGATTATCGCAGTTTTATTTCAATGCGCACAACACTTCATCAATTGAAAATACGGCCGAGGCCGTAATAATGTGAATTGAAATAAACAACACTTCAACACTCCACTTCAAATTACATCGAGCGCCCGGGACTTAGGCTAAAACGCGCGCGGCCTCACACTGCGAATGCTTGAGCTGTCGAGCGCTGTTGTGTGGTAGCAAGAAAGGAATCGCACGAAAAACACTCACTGCACTAGTGCGAGTGAGACACCGACACCAGCAAGCCGCTGCGAGAAAACCAAACGGAGCGCGCTGGCTGACACTGCTTCTAGACGACCCAAAAAATCTTCCACGACAATTTTTGTCAACACTTTCTATCTGTCAAACCGTCCTTGTTTTAGCACGAATGGATTGTTTACTTCGATCGTAATTGCGCGAAATGCGAGCGTTGTCTTTCTGTGAAAAATTGACAAACCCGCGACAATCACGGTTGCCTCTGATTTTGTTCTAAAACTGAGATGTTTTTTTAGAACAAAGAGCTCGCAGAAAATTTGTCGCGGTGCAAAAGTAGGTCGTCTAGAAGCAGTGTGAAAGTGAACGCCACACTTGTGTAACTGTGTGAGTTCAGAAACTGTGGAAAGCAAATCATGCTCTCGCTGCCGCGTAATTCCGCGTATTGTTGGCTGTATCATATTATTTTTGTCTAATAAACGTCAATGATATGAACACATAAAAAAAAAGAAATGTGTACTCAGACAGGGCCGGTCTGGTAGTACAGTCGTCAACTCGTACGACGTAACAACATGCCTGTCATGGGTTCAAGTCCCGAATAGACCGTGCCCCCATACTTAGGACTGACTATCCTGCTATGGGGGTGTAAACCATAAGTCACTGAAAGCCAAGTCCACAAGTGGTACAGGCAGGCCTTGACCGACAACGGTTGTTGAGCCAAAAAGAAGAAGTCAAGAATCTATTGCGACTATTCAAAAAAAAGTATGCTGCTAGTCTAAACTAAATTGGAAAACCCTGTATAGATTTTGTAGTGGCCAACCTAGTGGTACAACCATGTCCACTCATGAGCGATGAATGTTTCTCGTTCAACGAGTTCGCCGGTATAGCTGATTATATCAAAGAAATAGTTTAAAAGAAATATAAATATAAAGAAGTAGATTTCAAATATAAAAACACAGTTGTGATAAGAACGTTAAAAAATACATAAAACCATAACAGGAAAAAAAAAGGATAGAAAAGAGAGAGAAAGATAGACATACAGTCGTATCGGGGAACTCAAACGTTCGTCACTCATGAGTGGACTAGGTTATACCACTAGATTGGGCAGTACGAAACCTAGACGGTTTTCTAATTTTTGATCATAGAGGGCTATGAAATGAGTGAAATTGAGCGTCGCGGAGAACGTTCCCGGGAACGAACGAGTTCGAAGATACTGTTGATAGAATCCGTTCTAGTCCACAAATGACAGTCATGGCTCTAATTGTGCAATAACCTGCCACATGAGCATACTATCTGTCATTTAAGCAAAAGAAGAAGTCACGTATCAGATGAAGAAGAAACCCCGGTAAAAAATCAGGTGAGATTTCGGTTTGCAGGATTAATTTGAAACAATAGCCAGTCGTGTTTCTGTGTAAAATTTTAGCTACAATTCACAGTGCTTGATGAAAATTCGTGATGCCTTTGACAGCTTTCTGATCCATGAAAACTTATTGCGGCAAAATACAGTATAAAAACGGCATTATGCAACATAAAACTCTGATCAATCAATCAATAAAACCCAATTTGCCAATTGAAAGTGCCAATTTGAAAGAAATGCTTTGTCCTTTTTTAAGCGCTACCAATTACTGAAAAAGCAATATAGAATCAGTAAGAATGGCTTTACTGTGATTTCAATAAATGAGCTATCATTTTGGCGATCACCCAAAATTACTAAATGCTACATTAAACATTATTTTTTTACTAAAAGGATTACTAAATCTCTAGCTCAAAAAAATTCGATAGAATTCGACTGACGTTTAGTTTAGTTTCTGTGTATGAACAGTTAAGACCAAAAACCATAATCCTCGAAGCACATTGCTCCACCCTCCACGCTCAGGACATGCGGCCAGGCAAATGTTTTACACTATAACCTTGTGTACAACAGTGTTCTAGAAACGCTCAACTTTACTTTTCTTGTTTTGTCAATCAAAAAAGACCATTTAATGAAATGAATGGGTGCATATTTGTAAAATTATAATATTTTATAAATGTGAAGAGAGTAGTTTAAACTGTTTAAATAATCTTTATTGGTAAAAACACGAAAAGAATAGTTGGGCGTTGCCACTACACTGATGTACACTAGGATTATACGTGTAAACAATTTTTTCGCCCGTATGTCCTCGGCGCGGAACAGTGTGTTCGAGAAATTTGCCACAGATTCAGCATTGTATCCGATAAATTTAGTTATTATCAACGTTTACAAGCATCATACCGCAGGCTTGGCATTGACTAAGACAGATTCGGGAAGGGTTCTCGCGGTCTAGAGATAATGTTAGAAATTCTGTATTAAATTACACCAGCAGCTGGCGTGTGTACAAGTGGTACACAGCGGTGTCTATCCAAAAACACAATTGTTTTTTTTAATTCAGGAGGAACGGCATTGTAGTTTTCCTAATGAAAAAGACATTGTTATAAACATGTGAATAGTTGTTTATTCACTTGGTAAAGCCTGTAACATTCGGTGGAATAAAAAGTGTCCACACGACTTGAACATATTCTACAAGAAACAGTATTTTGTATTGTTTTGAAAATGTGTCATCTAATTTTAACATATTAGCTGGTATCGCGAAAGAATTGGTTTAAAATTAACAGTCGTTAAAAATTAACCAGAGTCGTTAAAAATTGCTAGAATTTGGCATCGCGAACGCATTGAGTTCATTTGTTAATTTTAACGACTGGTCCTATGCCGCCGTTAAACAAACGACTGTCAAGAGCGTATGCGATACAAATTAACAGTCGTTTAATTATACTGCTCGAATTATTTCCCCGTGTTTGCCTATATGCGATATCGAGCAGTCGTTAACTGTTTTGACGGTCGTTTATTTTAACAGGAATGAACAACAAATGAACTCGGTTAAACCAAAATGAACTTTAAACGACTGTTAAAAAGAGTTCATTTATTCGCGATGCCGGCTATTAGCTGGCATCGCGAAAGAAATGGTTTAAAATTAACAGTCGTTAAAAATTAACCAGAGTCGTTAAAAATTGCTAGAATTTGGCATCGCGATCGCATTGAGTTCATTTGTTAATTTTAACGACTGGTCCTATGCCGTCGTTAAACAAACGACTGTCAAGAGCGTATGCGATGCAAATTAACAGTCGTTTAATTATACTGCTCCATTTTTTTCCCCGTGTTTGCCTATATGCGATATCGAGCAGTCGTTAACTGTTTTGACGGTCGTTTATTTTAACAGGAATGAACAACAAATGAACTCGGTTAAACCAAAATGAACTTTAAACGACTGTTAAAATGTGTTCATTTATTCGCGATGCTATTGATTGAGGATGTGTCTAAGCGCATTTCTTAGAATGGTATAACATAGAATACAATAAACATGAAAAAGTTTACACTTTATTTGGCATGTAAGTCGAAGCAAAATTTATCGGTATCAAATTAGAGAAAAGAAATACTCACAGTCATCGATGATTTCTTGAGCAGGAATACAGAATCCCAACGCGTTGCAAATTTCCTTTGGAGAAAGCTGTTTCATTACCAGATCAATGATTTGGTCACTATGCTGATCGATGTATTTCTCACACTTGGTCTTATATTTCCGCAGACGATCACATGCGTGTTCTAGAGCCTGTTTAATTTGTTCCTTGCTTTTTTTATTTTGCACCCGTTTCTCGACTTCTTTGACCATCTCCTGGCAAACAAGACACTCAGGTGAACTACTCATCAGTGTGTGATCAATCGTAATTTCTCCGTTGACAGTAATGTCAGGTATTTCATTTGTCTCAATGTCACCCGATGAGGATACTAATATGTCTGACTTTTGGTGCGATGAACGCTTCTCATAGTCAAGTTCCATACCAAGAAGACTAAGATCTGGGCGTTGGTCAACGCAAAGCTTCAGGAAAACACAGATTTCTTGGGGTGTGAAATCAGATGCAAGCATTTCGACAAGTTCAGCTGTATATGTGTCAACAAAATCATTGCATTCCAGGCGTAGCTTGGGTGACAAGTGCGTGCAAAGTTTATTCAATGCACTCTTGATATTTTCCTTCGATCGATCTGTTTTAACCGACTCCTCCAGCTGACTAACCGCAAAAAGGCAGAGTGGACAAGTTGGTTTGTCTTTATCACCCCGCGCTGTAATGGATACCTCGACCGGGGCTGGAGCAAATATCTCGACATCTAAGCTGGCAGATGGACACATCTTCAAAGTTGGACAAATCTGGCGCGGATTTATCGATTGAATAAGTAGTGCTATAACTGCATCGCCGTAAACATCTACAAAGTTATGGCATTCACCGCGAATAGACGACGGCAATCGATTACATGTGACTTCGATTACTTTTTTAATTTCATCCTCATTTGCTGGTTCGCTTAATGCTTCCTGTACGAAATGCATAAAGTACTCGCACAATGTGCAGAATTTGCCGTTCTCGATCAAGTTTAGGCCGCTAGGTGCACTCATAATACGATCAATCGGTAGCTGAGCCTGCTGCACTTCTGATGCCGACAGTATAAGTTCGTTATGTCCTAGCAATGGGCGATTCATTCGTTGGTACATCTCGGTCCGTTCATGTCGATCCGCAACTGCCACCGATAACAATGGCATGACTGTGCCATCACTGACCACACCGTCTTCCTTCGGACAGATACCAATTATGAAACACGCATCGTTGCTATTCAGATTGTTCACCAAGGTCTCATAGATTTCACGATAGTATTGTTCAACAAGACTATGGCATTCATCGGCAAAACTCTTGGTCTGATTACACAGACCCTCCAATACCTCTTTAAACTCTAGCTCGGTCGTATTCGCAATCAAAACATCGCGCAAATGATCCACCAATTGCTCACATAGTTTGCACGGAACATCGTCGCCAGCCACTCGTAGTCTACCGACATCTCCCATTGATCTCGCCTCAATCAGATCTTTTCGTTTGTTATTTTCATGTAGATGGAACTGCGCTGCGCAAACTCCACTAAGATGACACACGCCTTCTACTTTTAAATTACGTTCCAAATGCTCATACATCACCCCAAAGTATGTCAGCACAATGTTCGAGCAAGCATCCGAATATGATGACATTTTGCCGCAGATTTGTAGAATACTCTCCAAAACGCTATCCCGATCAGTCGAACGGAAGCGTTTTTGAATTAGGTTGGAAATCGTATGGCACTCGTCACAGTTGAATGTATCACCAGTTACTGCAGGTTCCCTCTCATTCGCTTCAATGCCTTGTACTTCCTGTTCAGGGTTTAATACTATCATCTCTGATAATAGTTTATCAATGGCGGCATTGTTACATAGCCCAGCTACGCTGCATACAGCGTTTGGATTCATTTGCGAAGCGAGAGCCTCCACTAACTCGGGTATAAAATCGTCAGCTAATTTGCGACATTCTTTTTTCACTAACTTTATCGGAATCAAGTTGCAGGAACCTTCGAAGACGGCTTTTAAATCGGCCTGCGTTTCATTGCTCTCCAGTTGATCACGTGCCTGCTTCACCATGTCCAGACAAATGTTGCAGATCTCATCATTATCCACCGGATAGTGCTGCTTTTCCCAAACTGTTTGAATACAGTGTGATACAGCGGCACATGTCTTAGCATTCCTAAAAAGACGGAAAGCAAATAAAATTAGATCTAATATGATTTGTTACGCACGTTTCAATAAATAACACCATTGGCCACATATATAGTTTTATCTTCACAATATTGAACAATATCTAATATTCAAGCAATTGCTTTTAAATTTGATTTGTCATAGTCGTATCACAATCGTCATAGTCTTTTGATATGCCAAGTCGCAAAATTTCGTTAAATGGTTTCTAATCGCCTTTCATTTACCGGCGATTAAAAGCATATTAGGATTGTATTAAGCTACTGCTATATGCTATGTTTATATATCAATTACGTAACGTTGATATAGGGGGAGGGGGTTTTCGTCAAATGAAATTATACTCATTTGTTATTCATGTACGAAGTTTCCCACCATTTCCTTGCGTAGTTTCCAAAATATAAAAAAAAATTGTGCACAGCTTGATGTTTTTGGGCTGATTTGTTGTCAGCCATTCGGCACGTTTTGTGATTAAGCGAACCAGAACAGTAAACCAATGAAATTGTGTTTTTGATTAAAGATGTTATGCTTTTATTATTTATTCTAACTTGTTTGGAATTTTAACGTGACGATAATTAAGTTATTTTTCACGTTAAAAGCTACCGAAATAAGGGACACAGTAAATGTTCATTTTTGACAGTTCAATGCTGTTGGTTCAATAACACACCTTGGATCTGGCAGAATTTTCCTTTAAAACGTGATCTGGGCACTACAATCGACATATAACCAGTCAGACAGCCTTCGGTTAATTTACCCTTTCGAGCAGTTTTTTGTCTACCACAACAGTAATTTAAAGATCAATTTAGCGGTACGAAGTGTAGTCGTTTGTTTTCGGAGAAAAGATGTAAATTAGAACAAAAAGAGTATTCTTTTAATGATCTTTTAGCGGAAGAAGTCGTCGGCAGCTTGTTAAAAATTGTGAAATGTAAAAATCAGCCGAGAAATTGCGTTTTTTAGAGCAAATTCTGCATCACCTTCTCCGGATGATGCGGCTGTTTAAGTTGAGTTTGCTGAAAAATAAATTAATTGTTTGTTTTACTAAAAAAAAAGATAAAATACAACCATTAAACTATAAAATCATACCCTTCGTGTTATTAATTAACAATTTGGCCGAAAACAATAAAAATAAAATAGAGGAATGAATAGGAAATAGGATCTATCAAAACTGCACGAATGGGTAAATGAACGACTACTAATTTACCATTAAATTACTCTTAAATTACCGGTAATTTAGCGGTAATATAAGGGTAAATTAAGTCCGATTTGTCTTATTTGGTAAGACCTTTCTTCTATAAAATATTCAAAATTTCACGATAAATAATGCAATTTCTAAAGAGATCAATAATTAGCTGGCATCGCGAAACAAATGGTTTAAAATTAACAGTCGTTAAAAATTAACCAGTGTCGTTTAAAATTGCTAGAATTGCTAGAAAAATGTGCCTTTTTCCAGATGTCCATAATTGGTACAACAAAACAACGATGTATCAATTAACGCACTAGAGCAAATGTACCAATTATGCCCATAAGAAACACTTTCTATGGTATAAACCAATCTATTTACTTTAAAAACGTTCGAAAGTATTTAATATCAAATCAAAATCGCATATAGGCAAACAAGAGGAAAAAATCGAGCAGTATAATTAAACGACTGTTAATTTGTATCGCATAAGCTCTTGACAGTCGTTCGTTTAACGACGGCATAGGACCATTCGTTAAAATTAACAAATGAACTCAATGCGTTCGCGATGCCAAATTCTAGCAATTTTTAACAACTCTGGTAAATTTTTAACGACTGTTAATTTTAAACCATTTCTTTCGCGATGCCAGCTATTGGTTGCCACGGCTATAATTGGTACACTTACCCTACCCCTATATTCCAAGCAACCATGCTACACGGGTAGCCAGCGACTTTGGAGGCTTATAACTTTTAAATGCGTTATAGAATATCGATGCAATATTCTGAAGATAATTTAATAAACTAATACAGTTTCAATAACTGTGCATAGATTGGTTCAACTCGCTACCGTTTTTAAGTTTTGCTGTTCAAAGTTGACAGGACTTTTTTGAAATAAAAGTTTAGGGCCACGGTGCTTTCTCAAGCTGAGAATACATTCTCAAGCACTCATTTAAGTTTCTCAAGCACTCAAAACTTGTTCTCAGACGCGAGCCCGTGACCGTCGTCAATTTTACTCACTCTGAGAAACTGATATAGCCACTCAAGCTTTATTTGGAGATTTAAATCAAAAATTAGTTTTTGATCGCATATCGAAAAAAAAGATCAATTATAAACATTGAATACATTTTCGACAGCGATTACCAAAAACGAATAGCACAAATGCTCAAATTTCTATTAGGCGATCGCTGTATCGTCAACTTTCTCAAAGATTCTCAAAGATTCTCAATCCGATTTTGTTCCGATTCGACAAACGCTGAGAACGAGGTTTTCTCAAAAGCACTCATGAGTGCTTGAGAAAATGAGCGTTGAGAAACCCCATGGCCGCAGTGGCCTAAGAGGCTCGCTAAATGAATCGAAATGCCAAAAAGGTTTTCGGTCAAAAGAGGGGGCCAGGCAAAAACTTTACGTCAAAATAATTTTAGCTCCAAGCTGAAATCTCATCCGAAATCTTTTTGACAGGAGCTCGTAAACTCAAAATCACCGCATTGTAGATGTGAAAAGGAAAAAGAAGGGCATTATCACATCTAAACAATTGTGTTGTCACGCGCATAAGGCATGTGTCTGTGCTCCATCGGATACGATTATATTGGAAGGCCTGTCAAAATTTTACATGGGATTTGACAGATAACGTCGGACGTGCGATTTCGTCGTACGACGGAATCAAATTTTTTTGATTTCGTCGGACGCCACATCCGATGTTATCTGTCAAACTAAATGTGTGGTGTTTTGTAGGAACAATCTCAACTTAATTTTTCATAATCGTTATATTATTAAAATCATCCAAATAATCGCAATATTATACGAAAAAGCGTTTGACAGCACGTGCGATAAAATCGCATGCGACGAAGCACAGACACGGCCCTAACCTGGCAGTCAACCGCTCTATACACATTAAAAGAGTATCTATATTCATTTGGTGAAATTTGTTCACAAGTTTTCGCTTGCTTCATATGACAGTGGTTTTGTATGCACGTTGGTACACACAACGCGGCCACACGATCCGAAAACTTTTTGACGTGAAGATTTAGGATTTTTTAGCTTTTGCCTCATGTCGTGTAGCGAGGCCTTAAAATATATTTTTCCAGCACTTAACAAAATTTTGAGGTCTCGTAGTACAGTCGTCAACTCGTGCGACTTAACAACATGCCCGTCATGGGTTCAATCCCCAAATAGACCGCGCCGCCATACGTAGGACTGACTATCCTGCTATGGAGGGGAATCAATTAGTCACTGAAAGCCAAGCCCACAAGTGGGTACAGGCAGGCCTTGACCGACATCGGTTGTTGAGCCAAAGAAAAAAAAAACAAAACAAAACAAAATTTTCACAACAACTTTTGTAATTTAAAATTTGTTTTGGTCTGCATGAGCACAGTAACGATAATGGCAGTGGATTGGTCCAGTTCGCCGCAGCGAACAATCTGGTTGTAGGAAGTACCAAATTTGCGCGCAAGATAATCCACAAGATTACATTACAGCCTCGGCTCAACACGGACTCTCAAAGAGACATTACTGTCCAGCAAGAATTCAAAGCCGCTTTAAACGAGTCTCTACTACCAGAAAACAGTTATGAAACTACGAGCGAGAGGTGGAACGCTCTAAAAACAAAAATAATAAAATGTGCAAGAAATTTACTGCCACCACGTCGTGGCAACACCAAATCTGGCTGGATCGACGATGAATTAGTGATGGGTAAATACAATTTTTTTCCGGAGTCGGATATATCCAACTCCGGCATCCCTCGGAGTCGGACTCGGAGTTGCTCCGGACTGTTTAGCGGGGGGGGGGGGGGGTGCGTACGGGAAAACCCTCGGACTCATCGACTCTGAGTCCGGATCACTCCGGATCACTCCGTCCTACTCCGGATCACTCCAGATCACTCCGGATCACTCCGGATCACTCAGGATCCGGAATGACTGTCTATTATCGTTTAGACAATTCTTGATGAGTTCATTGACTTTCAAGTCGTACATCTAATATGTACAAAAAATGATCCGAACTGATCCGGAGTGATCCGGACTGATCCGGAGTGATCCGGAGTGATCCAGAGTGATCCGGAGTGATCCGGAGTAATCCGGAGTGATCCGGAGTAATCCGGAGTGATCCGGAGAAATCCGGAGTGATCCGGAGTAATCCGGAGTGATCCGGAGTAATCCGGAGTGATCCGGAGTAATCCGGAGTGATCCGGAGTAATCCGGAGTGATCCGGAGTAATCCGGAGTGATCCGGAGTAATCCGGAGTGATCCGGACTGATCCGGACTGATCCGGAGCCGGAGTCATATTTTGCGCACCGGAGTCGGAGTTGATCCATGACTCCGCTCCAGATCACCCATCACTACGATGAATGCAGACAAGTGACCGAACGTAAGAATACTGCATACCGAGCAATGCAGCAACGGCATAGCACGCGGGCATGCGCAGAGGAATATTCACGGCTCAGACGCGAAGAGAAACGAGTTTATCGCTCCAAGAAGCATGCTTTGGAAGAGCAAAACATGCGGGAACTCGAGCAAACCAGAGAGGCGTACGGACCGACACGAAAGTTTTACCAAGCGATAGCAGGTCACCGAAACAACGTTGTACCTAAGGTAACCTGCTGTCGCAACAAGGATGGAGATCTGGTCAGTAACCAGCCAGAGGTCCTCTCGCGGTGGGCTCAGTACTTTGATGAATTACTCAACGACCAGTTTAACGAATAGCTAGAAGCGCCACTAGCAGATAGTGTCATGCTACTGCCACCTAGCATAGAAGAAACACGAAAGGCTATCCGTCGGCTGAAAAATAACAAGGCACCCGGAACCGACGGAATTGCAGCCAAACTGGTCAAGAATGGAGGTGCACGACTAGAAAACGAGATTCATCAAATTGTTACTGAGGTGTGGGATAGCGAATCGATGCCTTGTGATTGGAATCTCGGCATCATCTACCCCATATACAAGAAGGGAGATAGGTTGGACTGCAACAACTACAGGGGTATTACGGTGTTGAATACCGCCTATAAAATATTCTCCCTGATCCTCCAGGATCGGCTTGTCCCGCACGTCGAAGAGATAGTAGGAAACTATTAAAGAGGATTCCGAAACGGAAAATCAACCACTGATCAGATCTTCACCATGCGGCAGATCTTGGAGAAGATGGCTGAATACAGAAACGACACATACCATCTCTTCATAGACTTCAAAGCCGCATACGGTAGCATAGGCAGGGTAAAACTGTACGACGCCATGAGCTCATTTGAAATCCCGGCCAAACTGACAAGGCTAGTTAGAATGACTATGACCAACGTCACATGCCAGGTGAGGGTGGATGGAAAACTCTCAGGACCTTTTGCTACCACCAAGGGTCTGCGCCAGGGGGACGGGCTTGCCTGTCTCCTATTCAACTTGGCGCTAGAGAGGGCCATCCGCGACTCGACGGTGGAGACTACGGGAACCATCTTCTATAAGTCAACCCAGATCCTGGCATACGCTGATGATATAGACATCATTGGTCTGCGGCTCTCTCCTCACTGCGGCATATAGCGGTCATGGGAGTAAAACCGCTCCGTGCCGCATTCAGCATCCTGTAGAACTTACGAGTTTCCCCCGACTGGGATAGCTGCTGCATGAGTTGCTCGTCCGACTCTTCGAAGCCGCGCCTCTTGTCCTGGAAGAGTAGGGTCTGCTGCCTTCTCAGTCGTCTGTAGTCTTCCACGTTCTGCCGGGTCTCGCGCTGGAGCATGCGGGTCCGCGCGGCGTTCTTCTCGGAGAGTGCTCGCCTGCACTCATCATCAAACCATTCCTTCCTCTGGTTATGGGTCACGCGGCCAATTGTTCGCTCGGCCGTGCTGCTGATGGCTTGCTCCACCATGCGCCAGTGGTCATTGAGAGACATCGCCTCGGTAGTGGTGTCCTCCGGCAGCGCTTCCCCAAGCGCGATTGCGAAGTCCCTCGCCACAACAGCTTGTTTCAGCCGGTCTGTGTTGAGCCTTGGGGTGGGCTGATAGCGCAGTTTGTTGGCCACGCACAGTTTCTGGCGTAACTTAACCATAACCAAGAAATGGTCTGAGTCGACGTTTGCTCCTCTATAGGTCCTTACGTCGATTATGTCCGAGAAGTGCCTTCCATCGATGAGAACGTGGTCGATCTGGGAAAGTGTTTGCTGCGGTGATCTCCAGGTGTAACTGAAGCGAGGTGCGTGCTGGAAGAAGGTGCTGCGAATGTTCATGTGCTTGGAGGAGGCGAAGTTTACGAGCCGAAGCCCGTTGTCGTTGGTCAGCCGGTGGGCACTGAAACTTCCTATCGTCGGTTTAAATGCCTCCTCCCGTCCGACCTGAGCATTAAAATCCCCGATGACAATTTTAACGTCGTGTTGTGGACAGCGGTCGTACTCCCTCTCCAACTGCGTATAATAATTGTCTTTATCGTCATCGGTGCTTCCAAGGTGCGGACTATGCACATTTATGATGCTCAGGTTGAAGAACCTGCCACGAATCCTCAACCTGCACATCCGTTCATTGATCGGCCACCACCCGATCACTCGCTTTCGCATCTCACCTATGACCAGGAACGCCGTACCGAGTTCATGCTTTTCACCACCGCTTTGGTAGATCATGCAATCGCTACGATAGGGGCGCTCCGTCACTCCTTTCCAGCGCGTCTCCTGAAGTGCTACTATTCCGAAGCCACGGGCCCTCACCTCGTCCGAAAGAATGCGGGTACTTCCGGGTGCTGTGAGAGATCTGCAGTTCCATGTTCCGAGTTTCCAATCGTTTGCCTTGTTCGGTTGCGTGGGTCGGTATCGGTTGGTCCGGTTCGAAATCCTTTGGTTTCCTTTCGTTGCGTTTATGTTTTTCCAGGGGTGGCTTGCAGGGCCTCTCCCCCAACCTCCAGTCTCGTCGTAGGGCCTACGCATCCTAGCTGATTAAAGTCCCGTAGGATGCCAGGACAGAAGGGGCAACCAGCCGCCCCTAACATGGAGAACAGACGCTGGTCATCCCCCCCCGCTCAATTTAGCCATATAGCCCATCTTCCCAAGGGGTTGGGTTTCCCCGTATACCCATGCTCAGATATTTGGAGAAATATGTTACCGGAGGGAGATATCCTGTCGGACGAGCGAGAGGTGATCGACAGATGGAAGTGCTACTTCGACAGACACCTGAACGGAGCAGATACCAGAGCAGACGCAGGAAGCAGAGGAGAGCAACCCAACGACAGCCAGCATGACAATGACGAAGTGCCCCCGCCATCTTTGGACGAAGTCATCAGCGCCATCAAACAGCTGAAATGTAACAAGTCAGCTGGCAGCGATGGTCTGGTGGCCGAACTGTTCAAGATGGGTCCGGAGAGGCTTGCCGTCATCATGCATCGGCTGATTGTTAGGATTTGGGATCAGGAAGAACTACCGGACGAGTGGAAACTGGGTGTCATACACCCAGTGTACAAAAAGGGCGACAGGCTGGACTGTGCTAACTTCCGGGCCATCACAGTCCTGAATGCTGCCTACAAGATCCTGTCCCGAATACTCTTCTGCCGACTTTCGCCTCTTGCTACAGATTTCGTCGGCAGCTATCAAGCTGGATTTGTTGGAGGCAAATCAACTACCGACCAAATCTTTACTCTACGGCAGATCCTCCAGAAATGCCGAGAGCACCAGATCCCTACGCACCACCTGTTCATCGACTTCAAGGCGGCCTACGATACCATAGATCGGACCGAACTATGGAACACCATGCAGCAGCACGGATTCCCTGGGAAGCTGGTACGACTGTTGCGGGCCACTATGGACGGGGTGCAGTGCAAGGTGAGAGTGACAAACATGCTGTCAGAAGCGTTCGAATCTCACCGGGGTCTGAGGCAAGGGGATGGACTCTCCTGTTTGCTGTTCAACATCGCTCTGGAAGGTGTCATGCGAAGCGCGGGCTTCGACATCCGGGGCACGATTTTCACCCGAACTCTCCAATTCCTTGGCTTCGCGGATGACATCGACATCATCGGGCGAACATCTGCGGCGGTGTGCGAGGCGTACACCCGACTGAAACGCGAAGCCGCTAGGATTGGATTGAGGATCAATGCGACGAAGACAAAGTACCTCTGACCGTGATAGAGCCCGACTCGGAAGCAGAGTATCAGTTGACGGCGATGATCTCGAGGTGGTAGAGGAGTTCTGCTACCTTGGCACGATCGTAACTTCGGACAACAACGTAAGCAGCGAAATCCGAAGGCGCATTGTTCAGGGAAATCGTGCCTACTACGGGCTCCACAAACTCCTGCGATCCAGAAGACTCCAGCAACACACGAAATGCGCGATATATCGCACACTGATACGTCCGGTGGTCCTCTACGGGTACGAGTCCTGGACTTTACTGACGGAGGACGCCAATGCACTCGCCATTTTCGAACGGCGAGTGCTAAGGACTATCTTTGGCGGTGTGTGCGAGCACGGCGTGTGGAGAAGGAGGATGAACCACGAGCTAGCTGAGCTGTTTGGCGGTGCAGACATCCTGACGGTCATCAAAGCCGGAAGGATACGCTGGCTGGGGCACGTGATGAGGATGCCGGACTCATGCCCCACCAGGAAGGTGCTCGTCAGCGACCCGTTCGGCACGAGGCGTAGAGGAGCACAGCGAGCTCGCTGGCTGGATCAGGTGGAGTCGCACCTGTCGGAAATCGGATGCAACCGTGGTTGGAGGACTGCAGCCCAGGACCGAGTTTCCTGGAAACGAATTGGCGACCTGGCCATGTCTACGAGACGTGCTCATTGAGCAGGCCAAGAAGAAGAGTGGTCTGCGGCTCTCCTATGTAGCAGAAGCCTACCAAGGGATCGAGCAGGCGGCAGAGAGCCTCGGATTGCAGATAAACGAGGCAAAGACCAAACTGATGGTGGCAACATCAGCGGGCCCACCAACAAATAATCAGAATCTACGTAGGCGTGACGTGCAGATAGGTGAACGCACTTTTGAAATCATCCCACAATTCACCTATCTTGGGACAAAGGTCAGCGGATAAACGGTGCTCCACTGCACGAGATTTGTATAAGAGATTAATAGGAGCTAATTTTTAGAAGCAGTATACATTAATGCATTATACATTGATTGCTTTACGAATTTATGTTTATGTTATTTATGTTTTTGTTTCTGTACTCATTAATTGATGTAAATTTGCATCTTTCTTTTAAAAATTTATTCAAATTTAATTAACCTACAAATAGTCGCCAACATCGCCAAGCAATAAACATATTTTAACGGTCGATTAAAGTTTATATTGGTTTAACCGAGTTCCTGTTAAAATATATGATCTACAAAACAATTAACAACTGCTAGATATCTCATATAGACAAACACAAAGAAAAAATAGAACAATATAATATACGAATGTGAATTTGTATCACATACGCTCTTCACGATTGTCGTTAAAATTAACAAATTAACTCAATGTGTTCGCGATGTCAATATTGATCCATTTTTAAGGACTATGGTTTTTTTTTTTTTGAGATGATGGCTATTACTTACACTACTGTATACTTACTCGATATTAGAACACCAGTAAGATGGCCCCCAAGTGCATTCCTTAGCACCTAACAGACTTTTGTTGCCGTTAATTGTTTGTTTTACGGGTGAAGATTGCACGGGATTTATTGCTAAGGAAGTGATCAAATGAGGCGACATGTAAAAAAAGAAGATAAAAATAGAACAATTTTAAATCAATACAAGTAATGTAAGCACAACTTAAATAAGGCGACATAATTTGATATGCTTTGTTAACAAACCTTAAGAAAATTATGCCAATTCTTCATTGTGCATGGGCCTTTTTAGAGGTTCTCAACCTATTCCCAATGAGACATTTTGCTTTACAGGGTTTTCGAGCATTATATAGACATGTTCAGCGAGTTGTAGATTCGTTCGAGCATATAATAGACTCTTTCAGCGAGATATAGAATTGTTCGGATATTGTCATAGACTTGTCTGACAGTGCTATAGAATTGTTCGGTTGTGTTGTAGAATGAAGAACCGAAGCCCGTTTATTTGTACGTATTTTTTTCACTGGGTGGCAATGTCAAAGGTCCATGTCAAAGATTGATGTATGTAAACAAACGAGTACATGCTCACGCAAGAGCGATTGGATTATAGACCAATTTTAAGCAAATATTTTGCTAAATGTCCCACGTTTTGTACATTCTGTGCATTTGTAACTTTGGTTCCCATTAGTGCGCATAACATTTCACAGGTAATTTCATCGAATCAATCAATGGTATACGTAGGATTCGCTGATTAAATTCAGGCCTCACGCTGTTTCTACACACATACCACCGTATTTACATACTATCATCGTGCTTCTATTTTAGGGTACTGGTGCGTTTCGGTGATACCAAACGGATTTGAAGACTAACAAATCTAGCTCAAATCATTTTTGGGTCTGTTGTATTGGAATAATAACACAATGAATACAAATAAACGACGCACAATATCTCACGAAGAGAAATTAAGAATCGTCCAAGCATATCACGACAAAATTCGGGTTACCGAAATTGCACGTGTAATGGGACACAAAGTTGGGACGATATCACAATTTATACAAAAGTATCTTAAAACCGGCGAGGTGGTAAGCAACACTCAGCGACGTGGAGGGACTAAACCCAAAAAGCTGAATAATGATCAGATTGCTGTATTGCAAGGTTGGATTGATGACGATTGCTCCATTTCGTTGAAAAAAATATCCGAAAAGTGTCTACGGGAGTTCGATATTCATGTAGCGCCATCCACACTCCACGCGTACATCAAAGAGTTCAACTATTCTCTAAAGCGAGTTCAAATCATACCCGAACGTCGTAATGCAGAGTCTAATTTAGAGGTGCGCCAGGAATATGCAAATAGATTTACAGAGTTGCAAATGGAGCTGGATCCAGATACTTTCATTTTTCTGGATGAAGTAGGCTTCAACGTGTCGTTGCGAGTGAATAGAGGCCGTTCAAAAATAGGTACCCCGGCAACCCAAACAGTGGCATCAATACGGTCACGCAACATTAGCATATGTTGTGCAATGACACGCAATGGCATATTAGCTTATTCTTCCCGAAATGGAGCTTTCAACACTGCAGCGTTTTTGCAATTTTTGGAAGAGCTTAAAATCAAAATAGACGAGAAGGAAATCGACAGTCCAATAATTTTTATGGATAATGTTGCATTTCATAAGTCCCGTCAAGTGCATGAGTTTGCTGAAGCTAACAACATTCAGCTAAAATATATACCACCATATTCACCGTTCCTTAATCCCATCGAGAACATGTTCTCCAAATGGAAAAACACTGTCAGCAGAGCGCGTCCTACAAATGAAGATCAGCTAATGGAGGCTATCAGAGAAGGCGCAACTCTTGTAACAATGGAGGATTGCAAAGGATATTATAAGAATATGTTAAAATATATTACGAAGTGCAGCGCGGGGGAAGCAATTGTGGATTAGCGCATTTTGCATGTGATGTTATTTTCATATGTCATAGATGAAATTATGTAACGAATTGAAATGATTTATAATTTTGTTGAACTATTTGTATGTAAGTGAATGTTGATTAAATGTTGAATTCTTGAACCATTTATAGATTCATTTTCTTAATACCAGCATTCTGCAATGGATTTTTTTAACATGGGGCCCCGCCGATTTAGGGGTCCCGTAGATCGCCATTGTATAGTATGCCGAATGGACAGAGTACTAGCGACAAGGGCTCCCGGAAGGATGGCCGATGGGGTCCCGAGTTTGCGATGATCGAAGGGGGCCCCGACGGCATTTCAAGTTTACTGTTCAATCTTCCAACAGCAACTTTTGTGCCGCTACAGAATGAGTTATTGTTTTCGAAGTAACGTTTTGAATAAATTTTGCTGTAAATGATTCAAGTGAATTGAACTTAGAGGTATGTAACATTTTGAAAAAATGTTGTGATCTATACCCAATAAAAAAAATATTTTATCAGTTTCGAAAATGTATATAAAACACAAATATAAGGTAAATGTACCTATAGTGGTGGTAGTACAGTATCGGACAGAAAGATAGGGCATTGGTTTTTTAACGCACCGTGCACCCGTTGGGCCAAGTTTATGTGTGGTTTGTATGTGTTTGTGTTCGTGTGTGTGTGCATGTGTGTGTATGTGTGTTTGAGTGTGTGTGTGTGTGTGTGTGTGTGTGTGTGTGTATGTGTGTGTGTGTGTGTGTGTGTGTGTGTGTGTGTGTGTGTGTGTGTGTGTGTGTGTGTGTGTGTGTGTGTGTGTGTGTGTGTGTGTGTATGTGTGTGTGCATGTGTGTGTGTGTGTGTGTGTGGATGTATGTTTGAATGTGTATTGATGTGTGTGTTTGTTTCACAAGTAGGTCGTTTCGGATAAATTTGTAAGTAGTTTTTTTGTGTTTTGGGTTAGGTTTTTGGTGTGATAAGCAGGACCACCGCCCTCGCGATCAGTGTGTTTTCGATATATTAACAATGTTACGGTCTTCTTTCGCCGTGGTCTTCTGAGGACGTCCGGTTGACTTGCGCGTTTCGGTTGTCCAAGCGCGTTTCAGTTGTCTAAGCACGTTTCGGTTGTCCGAAGCGCGTTTGCCACAAAAGTGCGCGATCGTTCCATTACGAACTCGATCCTTTTGCGCTTAATGCCAGCAGCAGCCATTCGCTTTTACATATGGCGCTGATGATCGGTACAACGTTTACCTCGACCCATTGTTACTAACATTGCTTGCTTGGACCGTCAAGAACGCGCTGGTTAAAAACTTGGACACGGCTGATCCCGTGCTCTGCCTGCGTTCTACTTCTATACGCGATGAATTACATCTTTTTGGAGCAGTGAAAACATCGCATGGATAAAAACTATCAACGAGTACGCGAGTAAGCGTCTTCCCTTCAAAATCGAGAAAAGAATACTGCCGCGCTCATGAAACAAAACGCCCATTGAAAAGAATAACTGCGCGCCAGCTCAATGCACGCACAAAGTTTACCATTCGCACACAACGTGCAACGCAGAGATGCACGAAGGCCTTTCAATGGCGTGCACTGGAGAAACACCTGTGAGGGAATGCCGAGTTCATTGCTATTGTGCGCGTGTCCATTTCGCACCGGTGTCGCATTCACATTCATGAAACAGCACACCTGCGTTTTCGTCCGAGGAACAAGCGCTGCTGTCGATGCAAACTTTAGTTTTTATCCAAGTGTAAACGCACAATGTTTCACATGATAACACACATAATAAGAATAATTTCAACGCAATATGACATCATGGCAAGCTATGGCAAGACACAAACCCGCGCACTTGCAAATACACATTAAAAAGCACACTCTCTTTCTACTACTACACACACACACATACACACACACACACACACACTCACACACACATACACACACACATACACACACACAAACACAAGTAACGTGGCAAAACAAGTGCACGGTGCATTGAAAAAAAAGGGTCCTATCTTAATGTCCGATACTGTACCAATAGTGGTGGTATTCCACTAAAATGCGTCTCATATGACAAATTAACAGTAGTTAAGTTATTTATGATAGTGTTGAATGTTCTCTAGCCTTTACAAAGGATTTAAAAGTAAAATGGGGCCGTTCCGTTTCTTAGAGACCGAAAACTCCATTATTTTGTAAAATGTGTCAACATTTTTCCAAAATCCTAAGGATTTCATAACGATATTCATATCATTGTCAACGTTCTACATGACCAAATAACAACGCAAATATTAGTTTTTAACATAATTTTTATCAAATGATATTGTTTTATACAAATTCATTGCCTTTTGGCCATATTTAAGTATTTTTAAGTTTTTTTTTTTAAGTTATTGAGTGCTACGAGTTGACGATTGTATCACGAGATTGACTAATTATTTGAATTTCACTTACTATTAAAACAAATAGTTTTTTCACACAAATCGTTTACAAGATCACGGCACTCAAACGGTTGTCGAATGGAACAGTATGCTTCAATCAATTCGATGCCGAGTTCCAAGATCATGTGGACATCGTGGTATAAAAAATAAATACATTTTATTTTGCGTTGTTCATATTCGCATATTATAATATATCTTTTCCAACCCGTTCTGCCATATGAGTACAGATTTAAGTTTTATAATAGTTATTTGTCTAGTTAAGACAAGCTAATTATAACAAAAAGTATGATAGATGTTACAAATTGCACCATAATACCAAATGCAACTCCATTTTTGGTTTCGCTTATCACCGTTTTTTTATAACGATACGCGACGAAGTGCGATGAACATTCCTGTGAGCATGGGAGAGTGTACAAGCAACACATAATGTGTGCGAGAAAGAGTGAACAGTTATCTTGCATGCAGCAAGCAACAGCCGGACAAAGCCGGTTTTTTCAAAGAACGGAACGCACGAACGATAGCACCTTGCTAACAATATTGAAGCGGCAAAGACCGGAACGGAACGGAGTAAACGAACGAAAGAACGAATTAAACGGAACGGAATGAACGGAAAGAACGGAATGAACGGAAAGAACGGAATGAACGGAAAGAACGAAATGAACGGAACGGAACGGAACGGAACGGAACGGAATGAACGGAATGAACGGAACGGAACGGAATGAACAGAACGGAACGGAATGAACGGAACGGAATGAACGGAACGGAACGATTTTGTATAAAGGATCGGAACGGAACGGCCTACATAAAGAACGGAACTTTTTTACTAGGTTCGAACTGGAACGGCCAACACTAGTTGAGGCATCGTTGTTTACCACCACTATCGGAACACAATACGACGACTTCAGGAACTATACCACCATTATAGGTACAACGCAGCAATCACAAAAATATATTTTTTTTTTTCGTAAAACTAATGTGTTTCGTGGTAAAAAAGGGTTGTGATTGCGAAGATAATACATATTACATTATATAATTCGAGCAGTACAATTAAACGACTGTCAATTTGTATCGCATACGCTCTTGACAGTCGTTTGTTTAACGACGGCATATGACCAGTCGTTAAAATTAACAAATTAACTCAATGCGTTCGCGATGCCTAATTCTAGCAATTTTAAACGACTATTAACCAGAGTTTTAACGACTGTTAATTTTAAACCATTTCTTTCGCGATGCCAGCTAATATATTGAAAAAAGCTCCGATGGAGTGGAGTCAGCTTCGGAGCCGTGGATGCGGAGCCGGCTCCTCTGGGTGGGAGCGGAGCTGGCTCCCAAATTGTCTAGAGGCAATCGGAGACCGTAAAAAACATGATGAGAATATTTTATAGATCATCAACATATATTATTATACAACAAGCAAAACAACTGAAAAATGTATATAACTTTTGAAAGAAACGTAAGTTAAACTTAGAAATATACGTAAGCATCCCCCCCCTCAAAATATGCGGTGTTGGAGTTACAACATATTTTCGATTGAACAAAATATTGATAGGATTTTTTAAATACTAATTTTCCTACGATATGTTTTAAAAAAATATTATGAACCTATTAGTTAGTTTTCATTCATTCAAAAGATATACGCTTCTAATCACGAAAAACATCATTCTTCCATACAAAATATATGGACTACCCGGGTAGGCGGTAGTACGGTTACGTAGAGTTTTTTGGTTGTACACAAGACTTAACTGCGCAGCAGTGATGGGTAAATACATTCTTTTTCGGAGTCGGATCGATCCGACTCCGGTACCCCTCGGAGTCGGACTCAGAGTTGCCCCGGACTGTTTAGCGGAGGGAGGGGGAGGGGAGGGGGTGCGCACGGAAAAACCTTTGGACTCATCGACTCCGAGTTCGGATCAATGACTATCCATTATCGTTAAGACAATTTTTGATGCGTTCATTGACTTGAAAGTATGTACGAATATACATGAAAAGGTGTAACGATTTACACGAACTGATCCGGACTAATCCGGACTGTTCCGGACTGATCCGGACTGATCCAGACTGATCCGGACTGATCCGGACTGATCCGGACTGATCCGGACTGATCCGGACTGATCCGGATTGATCCGGATTGATCCGGACTGATCCGGACTGATCCGGAGTCAAATCCGGTTATGATTCGGAGTCGGAGTTGATCCATGACTCCGCTCCGGATTACCCATCACTACTGTGCAGCAAGCCAATATTGACAATCTATCAATTTAATCTAGAACGCAATTACACATACATACACACATACAGTTTATACAGCTTGTTTTGAATGTTAATAGTCGAATGTTAGATATTAATTCTGATGATTTTTTTTCAAAATGATCAAAAATTCTTACTCTTAAAGCAATACGGCCGAAGCCGTTCTGTCTGAATAAAAAAAAAATTCTTACTCTCATTTTGTTGATTCATATGTTATTTCAATGTATGAAAAGAAATATAGCGTTCAATTGTGAAGCAGTTCAATTATTTTGT
Organism: Anopheles gambiae; assembly: GCF_943734735.2. NCBI lineage: Eukaryota > Metazoa > Arthropoda > Insecta > Diptera > Culicidae > Anopheles > Anopheles gambiae. The sequence continues at coordinate 24,031,400 of NC_064600.1, read as the reverse complement.
ATTCATGTGATCTGAATTCTGGTTCATTTAGCACACCTCTAATACTCTTACCGAATGAGTAGCAATTTTGCATTGGGCACAACAAAACAAAACAAAAGTTTCGTAAGAAGCACAAGGTATGTTTCGCTTTCATTATGATCTATCCCTCACATACATCAGGAAATCAAAATTTGTTTGCTGTCACGCCGGTGAATTACGACGTAATTCAATAATTCTTGGGTGACTTACACTAAGAAACCCACTCCAGTTGGTATAAAGAAGTGAAAAAAAGGTTTTATGCTAATAAACTGGAATTCAAGGAATAATTATTTTTGAGTCCTGAAACTCTTACACGTGAACCTATTTAATTATTGTCATCTTTCTCATGCCACAAAAATATTCCCGCGAAACTAATTAGCCATTTTACTTGACGATTAGACTCAGCATGATCTCGTAACACTTACTTAAACCTAGTTGAAACCGATTCTTAGTCCAATCTGATCTCAAAAACATAAAATTATGATATTTTTATTCGTGCATTTTTTTTAGAAGTAAAAAACAATCTTAACACCAACCAATTAAAGCTAATATGCATTAGAATGGCATAAAAGACGATTTGCATTTAAAGTGTTTGATTTTTTCTAGGTAAAATCAATAACATGCTCAATTGCTCTTTGTTCCCTTTGTTTGCTAGTCCATCCATTTTTTTTTTCTTTGTCTTGCTTATCGCGCTAACAACAGATAGATAATGACCAACGATTCTCATAGGAGCTTACCCGAGTGAAAGGACAACAGAATTTGTTAAGGTACGAATATTTGGAAGACATTTTTCCATAATACATAAGATAACGGGTCGGTATATATAAACGATAATACAAATTATCAGTCTGTTGAACTATGTTCAATAATAAAAAGACTCACCCAGCATAACAAGGCAAACAAGCCCCAGCAAACGAGACTTCATTATCACCGATAACGCCAAATACAATTTCCAAAGACGCAAATAATGAACCAACCAATTAAAAAAATGACCTAAGACACGGCTACACCGTGCTAACGAAGAGAATATGTTGAAATTTTCTTAAATACGAATTTAATCATACACAGGACCAATTTAATTATCACTTTGAGAGCAATTCACACAACTTCCTAAATTACGTCTCGTTTCAGTAGTTGCACATGCACTTTTGGTACCAAGTTTGATGTTTTATTGGGAAGCAGCTTGCAAGATAGTTAAAACCATGTAGCATCAAAAACATCCTTCCTCACGGTCGTGTTCAAAGCATTATAAAATACAGGTGAGCTTATACCCATTGCAAAATGTAATCGTTCAAATAGACATAAAGCGAAAACGTCGCGCGCGACGAAAAATAGCTCAAAATTCCAATCGGTGTAGAACAAAGTAGCTCATTTGATTCAGTCAACCTACTTGTTTTTTATTTTAAAACACACAAAAATAGGTAAAAATGTGTTCAAATCTATTTTTTACGTTTGGCATTAATCTGGCTTGTAAACAAAGTAGATAATTCGATTATTTCGGATGAAGCAAAAATGTCGCGTGAGACGAGTAGCTCTGTTTGCAAAATTGAGCTACTTTTTGCCGTACGCGACGTTGTAGCTGTATGTCTATTTGGACGGTAACCGCGCGCGACGACGCCTCTCGCAACAAAAAGTAGCTCAATTTTGCAAACAAAGCTACTTGTCTTGCGCAGCATTTCTGCTTCATCCGAAATAATTTAATAATCATGTTTGTTTACGAGCCAGATTAATGTCAAAGCCAAAAAATGATTTGAACACATTTGAACTAATTTTTGTGTTTTCAAACCTAAGGCTGAAAATAGACGAACCGGGATCGTCGTGGTACCGAGAAATTCGCGCCTTATTCATAACAATTTTCAAACAGTTGGGCTGTCAAATCTTCCTCGCCTCCGATCACGCCTGCTGTTTCGAAGAGATACCCAAATTTGGTATTCCTGAAATTTTCGCGGTAGCGGGAATCGATTGTTTTTACTTTTTCTGGTGAATTTGTTTGAAAAAAATATGTAGAGAAACGAGTTTTGTATTTTATTTTGTATGAACTATGTGAAATAAATAATTTGATTCGCAAATCGATAAAAAAACTATTTCTTCTTGGCAACTTCAATCGTCACCAGACCTCGGATGGTTCCATACACGATCCGCAATTATCTCGCCTATTTGTCAGATTTTATGACAGAATTGGCAGCTCATTCATACGCGATTTTCGCGGTATCGCGACAATCGCGGACCGCCTATTTCCAGCCCATAACAAGTTGGTTGACTATGTCAAATGAGCTACTTTGATCTACGCGGAGTGAAGTTTTGAGCTTTTTTTTTTGTCGCGCACGACGTTGTATGGCTATCGTCGATTGTTTCATCGCGAAACGCTGCGTTTCTTTGAGATTTTCACAAACTAGCGCAAAAAGCTTGCAGAAAATTCGTCGCGGTATTAAAGTTGGTCGTCTAGAAGCAATGTAACGCAACAACGTCACGCGCGAAAAAAGTAGCTCAATTTTGCAAATAGATCTACAGTCTGTTCCCAAGTTAGGTAACGTTCAGAACCTCGCCGCATGCGATTTTGCCGCAAGCTTTTGTTTGGGATTTGACGTTAATGACAGCACTTACGAATCTGCCGCATGCCTCGATGCGGCAAAATCAAAATCATTTGATATTGTCGCATCGCCGAATGCGATTTTATTTCAGATGTCAAATTTCTAAAATAATATCAAATAATGATTATCTTTATAAAGAAACAACAAAATATCATTATAATACCTTGAAAAGCTACAAAATTTAGAAAACTCTTTTCTTGCCGTATAAAAGTACTAAATTAAATCAAAATTTCCGAATAATCAATAGTAGTTTACTCACAAAACGTGAAATTCGACTTACGCGAAAATCCGAGTTACGCGAATGTCTCCGGGACGCATTATTCGCGTAACTCGAGGAAAGACTGTATTCAATTTGTTTACCGGCCAGATTAATTCTAAACTCAAAAAACCAAAATTTTGAACACAGTTTAACTTATTTATCTATATTTTTAAACAAAATTACAAGTAGGTTGACCGGGTAAATTTAGCTGTTTTGATCTACATGAAGAGATATCTTGCATCGTGAATTAGCAACAAAATTGAAAAAAAGAGCTACTTTTTCACGCGAGAAGTTGTCGCTCTATGTCTATTAGAACGATAAGTTTTGTGTAGAAACAAGGTGTTTGAAAAACCATCGCCGTATGCACGGTCAAACCCAAATAGTCAGCTCGTATTTCAAAGCTGATTTGGGGCTGATTAATGACAAATCGCTCCGATGTCGTACTCTAAAAACCAGTTATTTATAAAAATAACCCCGTTTTTTATTGACTACATGTTTTTCCGATGAGAATATTCGAAATTTGCCTTGAATTATCGTGTCTTTTGTTGTGACAATTTGCTGTTTTAACCGCTTTTTCAAATATCCTCCTCATAACATCGTGTATTAATACGGTCACTCTCTGCATACAAATCAAAGTGGGTATAGGGACTAGGTGGGCTTATAGGTTTGGTGGGAGGCCCATATTGGACGAACGAATGACAGGAGGGGATTCGATTGTGATAAGTAGTTTTTCACCCACACTACGACACATCATCCAAAATAGCCATTGGAATTCACACGCATGCATCAACAAATGATCGAATCTCCTCCTGTCATTTCGTTTTCATTTTTCTACAGTACGGCTGTCAATTTGTTCGGGATAAGCCCACCTGTATAATAAACCCACTTTGCTACGACACATCAACCAAAACAGCCATTGGAATTCACACGCATAAATCAACAAATGATCGAATCCCCTCCTGTCATTTCGTTTTCATTTTTCTACAGCACGGCTGTCAAATTGTTCGGGATAAGCCCATCGTATCAAATACAGGCGGTCCCCGAGCTACACGGTACCTCTTATACGCGGATTCGGAGATACGTGGTTTTCTAAATTTGACAGTTCTTTGAACAAATTGTACTGATTTGACACATCAATTGCAAATTGCCAAATAATTTCCGTTTCGATGGAATGTTAAAAACTATTTCAAAACGTTTAAAACTGTTATATTCCGTCAGAATCATATGAAATAATTTATAAAGTGACTAAAACCGCCCCCTACTTTCAAAATTACACGAAAGTTATTGATATTTTGGCTAAAAATCACGAGATTCGACTTACGCGGAAATTCAAGATACGCGGTATTTTGCAGCCGTTTTCGATCCCCATTTACCGTGTATCTCGGGGACCGCCTGTACTCACTTTTAGTTTCCCCCTCATGTTTTTGCGTCGTGTAGTGAGGCCTTAACAATTCATCATCTAAATAAACACACCTTGCTATGATTTCGACAAATGTCAATGTGCTCTGAACAATTGTATCTCGTCAAATTTACATACCTTGATCCTACCCACGTAAGACATAGATTCATGACCGTGGTTAAGTGCAGTGACTTTTAGTTGGTAATTCGAAGCTTCTTCTATGATTGAAATTGTAAGAAAATATTTTGTTACGTTTCGCTTTTCTGAATATTTGCTTATTATGTCCCTGATGGAAACATTATACGAGTAAATACATGTTGAGTTATCTAATATAATATTTTTATGATGGATTAAGGCAGATTAATGCAATGAGCGATCCCAAGTGACAAAATCAACATACTTTCTCACTCTCTCAAGCTTACCAATCTCTTGGGTAGAACGAGAAAGCATGTCGATTTTGTAGTTTGGATGGTGGCAGGGAATTTAGTTTTTGCTGTATGTTCGTGACTCGAAAAAAGGCTGATCCCTGATTAAGCTTCAACTAACTTCGATCCTTCCTATGCCATCTTTGTGTATCTGTTAAATTGATTAAGAACGTCGAATGTTTGAAGCATGGATTATAATTTAGGAGTGTCAAGTATTTTAACATAACATATTACAGCCAAGAATGTCGCAGGACACTCCAATAATCCTTCATATTTTTAACAATTCATGATATATAACACAACGAAATTACCATTCCAGCTAATCCGAACTATGCTTTCGAATATAAAATGGACATTCGTGAAGCGTTTTTTATTTCATCGATTTCGATTCTATAAAAATCAAATGTTACAGATATATTACAAACAGAAGCACCTCCTTACTTTATCTTGGATTTATATTTTTATCACGCTTAAATATTCATATGTTATACCGTAGGCGTACTTAATGATCGATAACTGTACTAGGTATACCTATTTAATTTCTCGTCACTCTCAATTTTGAAACGTTATTTTTTCACAGTATGCATCGCTGACAAGATGACTCCCGCACAAAAAAATGCCTATCTCGAAGCTCATATGGCCGTACAACAGCAGATGGCTCAAGCTGCATTGCAGCTTCAACATCAGCATCACCAACAACAACTGCAACAGCAGCATCTCCAGCAACAACATAGCCTTAGCTATAATCGAGCTGCAAAGAAAACCAAAATCAGCCACGACCCTCATCAACTTCTACAGCAAGGATCGCATCAATCACAGCAGCATCAGCATCAACCGGGGAGTTCGCCCTCTGCCCATCCGAATCCGACTGTCAGCCATTACATAAACACGATAAAGGTGCCGCAAATTAACGCCGGTACGCACGCAAGTGCTTCCAATGCGGTCATTAACACTGCTGCTCCTGCTGGAACGGTTACCAGTACCACCACTGCCACTAGTTCCGCAAGAATTACTTCTACAGGAAGTACTAGCGGAAACAGTATTGGCCGTGACGGTGGCGGTTGTAGCAGTGGTAGCAGTGGAAGCAGCACCTTCACCGTGCCTGATGACGTCGGGATGGGATTTGAAGGTGGAGTACGCGTTCTTCAAAGTTTAGGGAATTGGTACATCGTGTTGTCCGATACTGCTAGATTACATCTAACCTCGTCCTCTCTTTCATTTTCGTTTACCACGACTCGCAATTTGCTCGTTATCCTGTTTGTCGAACGTTAATTGTACGGCCCAGGTCACCGGAGATTCCACCCAACATACCGCGACCGAACCTGATACCATTCACGGAACCGTATGCCGAGGGTGGTTCTATGCACCCGGCAACGCGACTAAAGGCCTTGCAGCAAGTGCATCAGTCATCAGCTGCTGCTGTTGCAGCTGCAACAGTCGCTACTTCTAGCGCCTTACGTTCAAAAGCGTCTTCAGTGAAAAGCAAGGCATCCGGGACGACAGCGGACCCTACTGCCTCGTCTAAACCGGTATTCGAGTGCTCCGTGTGTGGAAAAGGGTTAGCACGCAAGGATAAATTGACCATCCACATGCGCATACATACCGGCGAAAAGCCGTACGTCTGCGAAGTGTGCGATCGAGCGTTTGCGCGCCGTGACAAACTGGTGATACACATGAATAAGTTCAAACACATAACCCCAACGAATATAGCTCCACTCGGCAAGCGTCAGAATCGTTCATTCACGATAGGTTTGAATCCAGAATAATTTACTTTTAGCAGGGAAAAAAGAAATTATGGCATGAAAAAGTTGGAGATCCTCGTTCATCACTACTTTCAATTTGATTCGAAGATCGTTTTTAGTGTTTAAACATGTCAGGCTCCTATTTTTTCCTGTCTCAGACTACGTTCACCTAAAATCGACGACATCTTACTATTCTTGTTTATTTAACTCTACATTCCATTTCTGGCTTTAATTTTAGTGGAAAAGGATGAGTTTAAAGGAGAAGACATTACATCACCAATGCAGACCAACCATCAGACAGTAGTGACGACCGTCGTAAACAATATTGCAATTCAAAATCAACATCAACAACAGAACCAGTCGAATAATCAGCTGTCTCAACAACAACTAGTTCCTTCTAGCCTGCATGTGCAACCCACTGCATCCGACGAATCACAATTGGGAAGTATCGGTTTTGATCAGTCACACCATTCGTTGTCGTGGCCGTGTGAACTATGCGGCCGAATGTTTGGTTCCCGAGAAGAATGGACTGTGCACGCTAAAAGCCATCTAGAGGTAACCGTCTAGGAAATAAACTACTATTTGACTGTTTCGTAAGTGTAGGAATATTTGTCTCAAGCTTTTAATTCCAACAAGTCTACCAAAATGTATTCCATGACATATCTTCTTCTTCTTTGGCTCAACAACCGATGTCGGTCAAGGCCTGCCTGTACCCTCTTGTGAGCTTGGCTTTCAGTGACTAATTGATTCCCCCCCATAGCAGGATAGTCGGTCCTACGTATGGCGGCGCGATCTATTTGGGGATTGAACCCATGACGGGCATGTTGTTAAGTCGTACGAGTTGACGACTGTACTACGAGACCGGCTCATTCCATGACATATATTCCATGTTTATTGCTCAGGTTTTGTTGTTGTACGCTACGTGAAACCAATTTGTTTCATGTTAATTGATAGCAGGAACATTCTGAAACACATTTCGAAACAAAAATGGAACACATTCTCAGCCCTTTCGTGGTCCCTAGGAAACTTTCCTGTATGTCGATGGCGGTTTAGAAATCGCCGCTAGTCTTTTACTGGGGAAACAATACTCCTTGCGAACAACTATACTCTATCCTCAGCGTTGACGAAAATCAGCGCCGGGCTTAACGTGTTAGTAATAGGCGGTTGAAAATTTCCATTTTTTATGTAGTTTCATTTATAGTTTATTTGCACACCTAATTGCTTTCACAAAAATCTAACAAGTTTACACTGCGGCTAGTTCCTATTACCGCGCCTTAGATTTTCGTGTGTTTGCTATACAAGCGGTCCCCAAGATACTCGGTAAATGGGGACCGAAAACGGCCGCAAAATACTGCGTATCTCGAACTTTCGTGTGTGTCGAATTTCGTGATTTCCAGCCAAAATATCACTAATTTTCGTATAATTTTGCAAGTAGGGGTGGTTTTAGCCACTTGACACATTAGCCGGCATCGCGAATAAATGAACACATTTTAACAGTCGTTTAAAGTTTATTTTGGTTCAACTGAGTTAATTTGTTGTTCATTCCTGTTAAAATAAACGATCGTAAAACAGTTAACGACTGCTCGATATCGCATATAGGCAAACACGGGGAAAAACATCGAGGAGCCCTGCTCGATCGGTAGCCTGAAACACCACGCTGCGCAAATTGGAGCAGATTCCTGCTCAGGAAATGGAGCAAAATCTGCGCTGGCTAGCGCAGATTTTGGCCCGTTCCCCGCGGGGGACTTCAGCGATTCCTGCGCAGGCCTGCGCAGGTTTAGCACCCTCTGTTGGCGACATGGACGAACTATTTTAGGCGGCGGAGCAAAAAAAAAACGGTCAAAAAATTTAAAATTATTGGCGCTCATTTTTACGTCCACTTCTTCTCCCTCCTCCTTTCCCCTGCCTTGCCTTACTTGGGCATCTGCCCATGCCTTCCGCCGCCAGCTGGTTGGATGTTGCGGTGTATGCGTTGATTCATATATGTGCATTGCGGTTGTGTTTTGTTATTGGTGGGTGTTAGCATTTATTAATTTGTGTGTGGCCTTGAGACGATGCGGGAGCAGCTGGGTTGGGATTCAAAGTGTTATCGGTGTATTGATGGTTTATTTTATTTCGTGCCGCTGCTGATGAGACCATTCGATGCCCCTGCCAGTTGAGGGTGAAGAAGCCTATTTAAAACAAGCGTAGGAGAACGTCTAACACTTATCTAATATTTTTTAATTTGAACATGTTTGATGCTTCAATGACCTTCTATGCATCATGTAGCACAGTGTATAGTGGCAATAAAATATATTTTTATAAATGTGCCGAAATCTGTCTCGCGTTTTCGGGTCTCGACACACACACGCACGCACACAGCGCGGGGAAAGTGACCGTTCACTCTATCATGTCGCGATCGGATGCGCTGCAAGAAATCTGAACCAGCCGTTCTACCGACAAGGTAGCCGTACTCGCTCGTGCGGGAGGGGGGGGGGGGGGGGGGTAGCGTTGGTGGAGAATGCGTGCTCGCGTGCGCGCTTTCGTGGTTGCGTGCTGGCGTGCGCGCTTTTGTGGGTGCGTGCTCGCGTGCGCGCGTACGCGCATGTGTGCGTGCGTGCGTGTGTGTGTGCGTGAGTGCGTGCGTGCGTGTGTGTGTGCGTGCGTGAGTGCGTGCGTGCTGGCGTGCGCGCGTTCATGCATGTGTGCGTGCGTGTGGAAACCCCAAAACTATTTGATTCTGATGCGTACATTTTCATTCACTGCGGCTACAAAGTCCATGCATTTTTGACCTCGCTACTTGAGAGACAACACAACCATTGGATTGACACCACCATCTTTGCGACCGGCTTTGCTGTTGGGGGTATTAAAAAGACACACGATCGAAGCAAACGTGCGTGTGATATGTAGCACATGTCTTTCAGCTAACGGACTTAAGTGGAAACAAAACTTGAATAGAATCCATAAAAAAGAGAATTCTGGATTTGTTTATTACGGTGCGCGTATGGTACTGCACATGTCCGTCCAGAATCTGGTGGCTTGTTGGTTTGGAGTCGTTATCATGATGCCGATTGACCGGCACTGCCTTGGAATGGGTTCGGATCGGTAGGTTCATGTTTTGGTCGATTGCATTCCGTTGATTTGTCGAGCCACAGCGGGACACCCGGCAGTAACAAAGTCATGACAAACTTTTCCCCGGGTGTGGACAGCTATGCTAAGTTTTTCTTCTTCTTATTATTATTATTGGCATAATAGCAAACCCGATCATGCCGGCCTTTTCAGGACTTGAGTACCACGTAGCCGGATAGTCAGCCCTTGCTACGGCGGAGGTTCATACGCGGTTAGAACCCACGACGGGCATGCTGTTAAGATGTGCGGAATGATGCGGCGGATCCCGCGACAAGGGCCCCCGGAAAGATGGTCGTTGGGGCCCCGTGGCGGGAGAACCATTTGCCTCTAACCGCCTAGGGCCCCCGATTCCTCTATTCCGCCACTACCAAGAACACGTTCCTTTCTTTGACCGATGGATCATAACATTCCGGAAGAAAACACATTTGGTGACAGTTTTGCACACACACGCACACTCACACCTATGCGCTGACGGCTCAGCATATCTGTGTAATCTACACCATACGAAATCAAAAGCTTAGGGTAACAAAGTTATGCTTAATGCTTAACACGTTCAGTTCGATGGCAGGCCCTAGGGACTGCCAGTGAACTTTCCAGTGTGCCGGTTTCACAATCAGCTTAGAAATCAGAAAAAGCACGGACGACGGTTGACAGCGATTGGCCGTCTGACGCACCAATACATCCAAACCTTCGACAGCGCGCTCAGGCGAGGGGTATAAGGCGGAGCCAGGGACGGATAGCTCGACGAGCTGCTTGACAAATTTGCCGTAGGAGAGAAAAAGATGGCATGATAAAATTCTCCGAACGCCATGATTTCTTCCGTCGCTTTGCACAGCGGGTGGGTAGAATCACTTTTTTTAATTCAAAAAAAAATGTTATTAGTTAACCGTCATGTGTACAACCGCCTACCCGGGTAAGTTTCGCATCTTTATTCCAAAATAACTTTGGATTTAAAAATCGTATCGACTTCAAATTTTAAAAATGCCTCAGAAAAGCTGTTTTCTACCCATGCACAAAAAGTGAAAAATATCAAAAATGTTTAAATATTTTTTAAAATTATTTAAGTGTATATACCCTTCAGCCTACCCGGGTAGGCCATACATTTTGTATGGAACAATGATGTTTTTCGTGGTTAAAAGCGTATATCTTTTGAATTAATTGTTAGATTTGAATGAAAACTGTCTTATAGGATAGTAATGTTGTATAACATATCATAATAAAATTAGAATTTTAAAAATCCTGTCAATATTTTTTTCAATCGAAAATATGCTGTACCTCCAACATCCCAACTGGCCTTACCGCATGTTTTAAGAGGATGCTTATGTCTTTTTATTTTCTTTCAAATGTTGTATTACAGTTGTGTGCAGTTAAATTTTATTGCTTGTTGTGTAACGATATATTGAAATGAACACTGAAATCACCTCTTTTAAAATTATACCAACCACTACAAGCAAACAAAATAGAATCGGCTGAAAGTTAACACACACATTCATACTTTTGTCATAATGTTACTGCCGAATAGGGATGGGTGTTTTGGAGCGCACCAATGGCTCCGAAGTCGGCTCTGCACCCACGGCTCCAGAGCCGGATACACACCAACAGCTCCGGAGCCGGCTCCGTACCAACAGCCCCGGAGCCGGCGATGAATCAATGGCTCCGGAGCCACTGGAGCGGAGTCAGCTTCGGAGCCATAGGTGCGAAGCCGGCATCGTTGTATTCCGGTTTTTCCGGTCGGAGCCGGTTTTTAATAAAACATGATGAGCATATTTTATAGATCGTCAACATATATTTTTATACAACAAGCAAAACAATTGAAAAATGTATATAGCTTTTGAAAAAAACGTAAGTAAAACTTAGAAAAAGACTAATCATCCACTTAAACATGCGGCCTGGCCAGTTATGGTGGTGTCTAACTCTAACTGTCTAACATATTTTTAACTGAAAAAAATCTTGATAGGATTTTTAAAATTTCAATTTTACTACGATATGTTATAAAACATTATTATGAACCGTTAAGACAGTTTTCATTCAAATCTTACCAGAAATTCAAAAGAAATACTCTTTTAACCAGGAAAAACATCATTGTTCCATACAAAATGTATGGCTTACCCGGGTAGGCGGTTGTACGATTACGTAAAGTTTTTTGGTCGTACACAAGACGGTTAAACAACATAAAAACTCATGTTTCGAGTCATATAATGGAATAATTCAATCGGTTAAGAGAATGTTTCAAACCGGCAGTGGAATCGTGTAAGCATTATGTGAAGGTTTGCAATCATATAATGTAGTTTTGCAACCGTGTTGTGGAATTTTGCAAGCCTACTGTAGAGCGGCCGTCAGACTGTAGGTGCCTCAACACATTTTCGTTAATTTTATGTATTTATCATTTTTGTTAACTCTTCTCTACTAATTTGACGTAATCGTGGCTTATGAAAAATAATTTACATTCTATATCTTTAATCTTATGCTCTTTCCATTTAGTTTGAAACCAGTTCTCGCATGGCAAAGTATTGATAATACGGTAGATCATTATGCAACACTCTGGAGCACAGCTATGATGAAACACAACTTAAGGGCGATAAGCGCGATTCTATAATTTTTACTCAACATGCATTTTCCATGATATAAATTAAGTGATGACCAATTGGAAATTACGACCAGGATGTATGCGATAGCCATAACCAGGATGTTTTCTTCATTAAATTCCAAGTCATCGGCTCTGTCGCTATATAATAGCAATTGCAAATTGCTATTCAATCGTGAACCCACAACACATATCAATCGTAATCTAGCAGAAATGCTAGATGAAGATTTCGCTACTTAAGGTCCGTTTAGTGATTGAGTGAACCAATACCTGTTTTTTCATTATTCTATTATAATTCACATTATATATTCACTCTAACTACATAGAAATGTATGGTAATAAACTTTAATTTGTTCTATAACAATAAAAAAATCATTATGCGTTCATGGTGAAATAGGGATTTCAGTAGAGATTTTTAAAAACATATATTTTACAAAGATTTACGGTCGTTTTAGCAAATTTTGCTGATTTGACACAAGCAAAATAAATTCCACATTTTCCGGTAAAATTTTATATTTGATTCAAGAAGGTTTGTATAATAATAATTTGAAAAAGTTCGCTTTGTAAATATAATTAAAATTATTGGCTAAAACCTTTATTGACCAAGCAAAATTACACGAACATAACTGATATTTTGGCAGGAAACCGTGAAATTCGTCTTATACAGAAAACTCTCGAATTTTTTTTTCTGCATAAGACGCTGTACGCTTTTTTGTTGCTGTTTTCGATCCCCATCAATAGTATATCTCAGGGACCTATGTACATGGGAAATAGAATATCCTTGTATTTGGTATATCTATATTTCAATGGACATTATTTGGTTTCATCAAAAACCAGTATTACACGTTCACGTTTACTCGATCGCTAGATGGATTTTTAGTTTCAATTCACTTGAGTATCATAATTAGAGCTCTTATTGCTATTTCTTAATGGCCATCGTGTGCGTAAGCTAACACAAATTGGATGAATACCGTGACGAATATGTAAATAATATGGTCTTTTATTATTTTTGTAACAAGTAAAAATAAATGTAAATCATATAACACCATAACACTGCGATTGTTGTAACTGTTGAATTATAAAGGTTTGTCCCTGGAAATGCTGTTAATGCCACAAAGAAGCCGGTTATGCGGAATTTATGTATATAGTCTGATCCAGCGAACGCGGTTTATGCGTTCCCAAGGTATTCACATAAATTGATAATTAACGTAAGTTCAATTTTTTTTAAACAAAATATAGGTGTCTAATGGGTATTTTATACCACAGTTCCCGAGTGACGCGGTTTCGAAAATACGTGGTTTTCTTATTTTTACACAGAAAATGTCAAATTAGTATAGTTAATTTTAATTTATTAAATTGCAATTCTATTTTTGCTAGAAAATATAATCTACTTAAATGACAGAAATTTCAAAATTTTATGCACGAATCGTATCAAATAAACGGATAGAAACTGCTGCTAAAGACAGGCGCAGTACACACTGACTTAAGCACCATGAAGAGCACACCGAAGTAAGTTTTTGGCAAATAGCGATTTATTGAAAATAACTCATGGAATTTATACCTAAAACGACAACGGTCAGTACTTTCCTTTTTGAATATATAGTTACGTGCATAACTGATTGCCATCGGTATATTGCGGAACGCATCACCTGCAAATTAGAACACAGCATCGACACTGTCATTATATATTTATATTTATATTTATATTTATATTTATATTTATATTTATATTTATATTTATATTTATATTTATATTTATATTTATATTTATATTTATATTTATATTTATATTTATATTTATATTTATATTTATATTTATATCTATATTTATATTTATATTTATATTTATATTTATATTTATATTTATATTTATATTTATATTTATATTTATATTTATATTTATATTTATATTTATATTTATATTTATATTTATATTTATATTTATATTTATATTTATATTTATATTTATATTTATTTTTATATTTATATTTATATTTATATTTATATTTATATTTATATTTATATTTATATTTATATTTATATTTATATTTATATTTATATTTATATTTATATTTATATTTATATTTATATTTATATTTATATTTATATTTATATTTATATTTATATTTATATTTATATTTATATTTATATTTATATTTATATTTATATTTATATTTATATTTATATTTATATTTATATTTATATTTATATTTATATTTATATTTATATTTATATTTATATTTATATTTATATTTATATTTATATTTATATTTATATTTATATTTATATTTATATTTATATTTATATTTATATTTATATTTATATTTATATTTATATTTATATTTATATTTATATTTATATTTATATTTATATTTATATTTATATTTATATTTATATTTATATTTATATTTATATTTATATTTATATTTATATTTATATTTATATTTATATTTATATTTATATTTATATTTATATTTATATTTATATTTATATTTATATTTATATTTATATTTATATTTATATTTATATTTATATTTATATTTATATTTATATTTATATTTATATTTATATTTATATTTATATTTATATTTATATTTATATTTATATTTATATTTATATTTATATTTATATTTATATTTATATTTATATTTATATTTATATTTATATTTATATTTATATTTATATTTATATTTATATTTATATTTATATTTATATTTATATTTATATTTATATTTATATTTATATTTATATTTATATTTATATTTATATTTATATTTATATTTATATTTATATTTATATTTATATTTATATTTATATTTATATTTATATTTATATTTATATAAAAAATACAATCATACCTCACCATCATTGAAAACACCTTACCGATCGTTAAAGAGAACCCCAAACACAACACCCGCGACTTATAATTATATTTATTCAATTTTTTTTGTATGTATGTTAAAATGAATAAGTTTTTTTCTTATTCATTTAATTGTAATTTATGTTTCATTTTCTACTTTTAGGAAACGTTTTTTAGGAATTTTTTTTCCAATTTAAAAGTTTTAAGGTTTGAAAACTTGAAGAATTTTCATTCTGTCTATTTTTCATTAATCTACAAACCTGATTTTTTTGTTAGTTTAGAATCTCGTTCAAATCGATTAGTTTTAAAACAAATAACTCATATTTTCATTGCAATTTAAAATAGGTTTAAACTTAATAATGTAGACTGGTCGGTTTCGTGGTTAAAACCATGCTAAAAATGTCGCTTAGGAATATTTTTAGGAATATATAGGTTCTCCAATGTAACTAGAAGACTGAGCCTTACTTTTAGCGAAAAAACGGCATAGGCTGGTTTGATTAAATACGTAGAAGTTATAGAAGAAGTTTATAACAATACTAACACGCAACTATTAAATCAATCCATCGCCAAGTATTTGGGAGTTTTTCTTCTTTTCGTAAATTAACCATAAGTTCAGCTTTTCTATATAAATTAAGTTTGATATACAGGGTTTTCGAGGATTATATAGACATGTTCAGCGAGCTGTAGATTCGTTCAGGCATGTAATAGACTCTTTCAGCGAGATATAGAATTGTTCGGATGTAGGCGTAGACATGTTCGGTTATACTGTAGAGCTGTCACTTTCGTACCCCTTGGACTGCAGCTTGCATCATTCTCATCTGGAGGTAAACAAACGGTTTTCGTAAAAATATGTTTGTTTTAACTAATTCATGTATTAAACAGCTTGGGGAATGATTATTAGCTACTTTTAGGACTTTTAAATTGAACCCTGCGGCACAGTGTGTAAACAAAACAAATGACAGCACCAGAGGCGGATTTATCCTGCTCGGGGCCCTAAGCGGGGGATAGAATTGGGGCCCCTAGTTTACTTAAAAGTCCAGAAAATTATATCGCATTTTTATGAATATCTCGTTACGAATACCAAATATGTCATCCTGATTTCGTTAGGGATTATTTTTCTTCTGTCGTTTTATTATGGCAGTTAGTTAATTATTTTAATAGTATCTATAGTCTTCGTGTAAACAAGCTAACATATTTTGCATATATAGGATGTGCATCATCGTTGTTTCCGGTATTTCAAACATCAAAACTATATTCAATACTACCTATACTAGTGTTACTAGTGTTTAGAGTAAAGAAGCAATTCATTATCTGTAGTAGTTTTTCAACACAAGTACACATTAGATATTAGATTGTTTTTCCAAGCTAAGAATCTGTTATATTGAAATGAATCAATGAACAATAAAATGATAAACTGTAGTTATTAAAACTCCAGACTTTCCGAATTCCAGTACAGATCTAGGCATATCTAGATAAAGATATATCTGGAAAACCTGACAAAAAATCTGAATTTTACTTATTTATACTTTAGTATTTTTAGAGCAGAGTTTGCAATACATTTGTTTGCTCATTCATGTACATGAGCAGTGAAAGCCACTATACAAAGGTTGTGTGATTTCCTGTTTCACAGATACATAAACATGTGCCTGAAATCCAAGCGTCCGACAATGGTTATCCTGCTCTTGCGTATATGTAGTCATTTCGTCCTTGCAATCGAGACCGTTTAGGAAATTCTTAAAAAATATAAATTAATCGTCCCAGGAGCTTCTTTATGTCATATTGTCAGGAGAGGATTTTTTTTAAATAGGCAAGAGTGCGAAAGTATGTAAAATTTGTTTTGGCCTTCAAAAATTATCTCCAAAGTTCGTAACAACTTTTAATTGCTATAAACGTTATCAACACATTCCACACACTTACTTGTGAGAATGTACTACTTTGAGAATGATTTAGTTTTCCGTTCGTTTGTGCATTATTAACAAAAAATCAATCGCTTAGAAAAGTGAACTAACATGTGAAAGTTTAGCTTGGGGCCCCCTTCAGGCCGGGGCCCCCGCGGCCGCTCAGTTCGCTTATAGGAAAATCCGCCACTGGACAGCACTACAGAATCGCTGAACATGTAGGCTATGCCAACATCCGAACAATTCTATATCTCGCTGAAAGAGTCTATTATATGCCTGAACGAATCTACAACTCGCTGAATATGTCTATATAATCCTCGAAAACCCTGTAAAGCTGATATATAAAACAAATTCCCATACGATTCTCGATGAACAGTATATTATGTGAAAATTAATTCTTCATATTCTACTGATATTTAAGCGATGAATATTAATACATCAATGGAATGGCAATATACAACTCACCATCTATAGTAGGGTTTCACAAGGCCACGTATAACAGTAACTTTAATTATTAATGACTGTCAACAGGGCGTGAGCTAATGCTAATCTATGCCTTTTGAAAATAACCTTGGTCAAACGGGTTTTCGTTGTTTGTTAAGAAGAAACCTTGAGTTTGGGAAGTAGATTTTTGTTTTTTCTTCTTTATGTTCGTTTTATTGGTATATCTTAGTTCTACACACTGCATTTCGATACTGAAGGCCTTTACTTTACTCGGATTGTTTTGGCTCGACCGTTCAGTCTGTGTGATCGTACTCTAGAAAGCGGTTACAATTGGCATTAGTTCGTTGTGTGCACTGCAAAGAAAAAAAAACACATGGCATGAAACACGCAGTGAAAGTTTCGTGGAATTAATTTAAAAGTGTCTTTTTAAACATAAATTGTTAAAAAAAACTTAGTGTAAAATTGGGTTTGGAAAACAAAAATATTGGCAATTGATTTGATGATACATCCTAAAAATAAATACGTACCATAACTTGTCAATTTTGTCAATTGTAATTAACAAAAAAAAAAAACCTTCGATCAAAACAAAACAAAATAATAAATAATTTAAGCCGGAAACTAAAGCAACACAAAACTATGTACACCTTCTCCAATCATCCTATTGGACTCCTCCCAATGGAGCAGAACTACGATCCATCTAAACCATCAATATCAGAGTTTTTCGCTGGTCGGGATGTTTTCATTACTGGAGGCACTGGTTTCATGGGAAAAGTTTTAATTGAGAAGCTTTTGCGATCTTGTTCCAAACTGAGTAATATCTTCATACTGATACGTGAGAAAAAACAGAAAACTATTATGGAGCGCATCAATGAAATTAAGAATCTACCGGTTTGTAATGTTTAAAATGCAAGTTTAGTGATTGTGTTTACATTTAAACATTTATATTTTTAACAGCTGTTCGACAAACTCCGAAATGAGCAAAGTGAACTGTTGGATAAGATGATTCCAATACAAGGGGATGTATCTCTATTAGCGCTTGGCCTTTCCCAGGATGATATCGATAGAATGTACAATGTGTCAGTTATCTTTCATGTGGCAGCTAGTGTACGGTTCGACGATCCGCTCAAAACTGCAATTTTGCTCAACACGCGAGGAACTTGTGAATTGATACGTTTTGCCAAACAGTTACCTGCACTTCGCGTGCTTATGCATGTCTCCTCCACTTATTCGAATCCAGATCGCTACGTGATTGAAGAAGAAGTAAGTAATTTGTAAAATATATGAACTCAATAATTATCATAGTATTCTTTAATATTCCCAAATGTCAACAGATGTATCCAGCATATGCAAATTGGCGTGACGCAATACGCATCGCTGAAACATTTGACGAACAAACAATTGATGTATTCGCTCCCAAATATATGGGTTTTTTGCCCAATACGTACGTTTTCACCAAAAGTTTAGCGGAACATATTGTCAACGAGCATAAGGATCGCTTACCGATAATTTTGTTTCGTCCATCAATTGTAATATCCTCAATGAAAGACCCTATCCCAGGCTGGATGGATAATTTTAATGGCCCCGTAGGTCTGCTGGTCGGATGTGGCATAGGCATCTGTCGTACGATGTACTGTGATCCAAATAACATAGCTGATTTTACACCGGTTGATGTGTGCATCAAGGCAATGATCGTTGCCGCATGGAAGCGTGGCACTGAACCGGACCAGAGGTAAATTTTAAGATATGTTCCGAAACTAAGTAATTAAGAATACAGTAGCGTTTTTACTCCTCTGAAACCGAAAAAAGATACGCAACATTCAGCGATTGCCACATGATACGGACGTCACACGAGGCGTAAACTCAAAAAGTTTACGGTTGATTTGTATGAGAGAGCGTTATCTTCCCGTAACAATTTATTGATTATTGGGTTGTATGGCTGAAATCGTAAAAGTGTAAGCTTCGTGTGACGTCCGTATAGCGGTTATCACACACTGCTAAAAACTGCCTTTCCTGAAAGAGTTTAACTGGCAGATGGCGCTTGACAGATAAACGCCGTTCTGAAAATCAGAATTGGACTTGGAAGATTTTGGTTTTCCTGAAGTTGGTTTTTATCTGTTAAGTAGAATATTTTGATATGATGTATGAAGAACGATCAAAACAAAGTAGTAGAAATCATTTCTGAGGTTCTTAACTACAAAAAAAGAATTTAAAAAATCATTAAACAACTTAAAATAGGGGGCCTTCACGATTCTAGTTAGTTTTTTGTGTGGAGTTTGACAGTTGGAGGCAGAAATCATGTAAACACTCCATACAAAACCACACAAAAAACTTGCCTGCGATTTTCAGTCTAGAAAATTTTAGCCTAAAAGCTAGAATTAGATTCGAGTACCTGCTCGAAAACACGGTGTTGTTTACATTTATCCTAAGGTGCATTAAAAAGATTAGGTGGTGGAATCTGGAATCAAAGTGTATGTAGTCCAGGTGGTCTCATAACATTTTTTCATAACCAATTTTTAACATCACTTTTTGACAGAACGAGTGAAAACTTTTGCTCCAACGAGCTTTCTGGAGGCTTGACTAATACTCAAAATACTCTTACAATCTTCATTCAGAAGCAGAAGGGATAAAAATCAGCCTTCTAAATTCATACACCTTGGGATAAGCCCACCTGTATATTATACTCAATAAGATAGCTGCTCGAAAACTGCTATACAATGCAAACAGCTGACAGGGTGAAATTTCAGCTTACGAACTTAAAACGGAAAGGGCCCCATTAACCATTATTCCATTATAATATTACAGTCGTTGCCGCTAAATTTTGACTCTAACTCACTTATTTTTGTCCCGAAGGCACCAATTATTGACAGCGTTTCACGATTTTTGCCGCGAAGGCATTAATTTTTGACAGAGCGCATCAATT
The DNA here is from genome assembly GCF_943734735.2 of Anopheles gambiae. NCBI lineage: Eukaryota > Metazoa > Arthropoda > Insecta > Diptera > Culicidae > Anopheles > Anopheles gambiae. Next base: position 24,011,152 of record NC_064600.1, on the reverse strand, counting down.
TTTGCCTCGAAGGCATCAATTTTTGACTGTGAATCAATTGCTTTATTTACAAAATTTTATGTAATTTCGGAAACTGTGTGTTCTGAAATGATTGGAATTAAGTTAAATAGTGAATAATTTTATTGATAGAATTTAAAATAAAACAATTGTTTGGCAATTTCGGCAGTTTCAATGGAGTGAAAAAAATTGGCACGTATTTTCAGCTGTAAACAAAAGCTTTAGAAATTCTAAAATTTCATCATTTTTTCTCAAGAAACAATCAATTTACACAGTTTTTGTATCTTTTATGAGTTGTGGAATAGTAATTGTTAAAAATCTGCTTAAATACCTTGTAAAATTGTCATTATTCCTACAAGAGTCAAAAATTGATGACTTACAGACAAAAATATGTGCGTTAGAGTCAAAAATTGATGCGCATTGTCAAAAATTGATGCTCACTGTCAAAAATTCATGCCTTAGAGCCAAAATTTGGTGGCAACGACTGTAAGGCCGAAGTAATGTCTGTAATGTACTGTATGTACTCGCTAGTGTAATTTTGATTTTCATTAGCGCATATGGCGGCGGCTGGTGGAAGCCTTTTTTGGCCATCGAGGGAATGGTCATGCCGGATCTATAAATTGAGTAGTTTTTCATCGTTTTTTGTCATAAAAATGGATGCAATGCGTGCAGGACATATGCATCTAACTTATACAAAACATTTATCGTCTGAATTAAGTAAAAAATATGGAAAAATATCATATTTTCTGAAGCAGCTTCAAATTGTTTGGCAAAATATTTCGGTCAGCCGCCGCCAGATGCGCTACTGAAAATCGAAAATACACTGGCGATTACGGACAATCTCCTCCGGCCTTTAGGCAGTGTGTTAGATCGTCATCAGGATGTTTGTGATCTAGGCGTTACACTGTACTCTAGTTTAAATTTCCGTTTACAAGTTGACAACACTGTTAACAAGGCATACAAGATGTGAGGTTTTCTCTTTCGACAATTCCGATAATGTAGTCATGTCTTAAGTATTATGTCGTTGTTTACTTGTCTCATGCGCTCGTGGGTGAAGTACTGCTTAGTACTTTGGTTCCTAAATTGCACTTCGATGATTAACACAATATAGACAATACATGCGACCAATTTAGAGGACTTACAACCATGCCAAGTTATCGCTCGTGTTTCCTGCTGCTTGGTCTATAGTCGCTCGAAAATCGTTTTAAGGTAAAACCAATGTGTATTTGTTGCTAAAATTTAAAAATTAACGAATTAGTTTTTCGTTGTTTATTCGAGAAAAGCAACATCTACGTGTGCCTTCGAGACCTTTTCATTCACGTAACTTGCTTGTTGGTGAGAGCAGGCGTGCCTTATATAGATTACTAGCTGATTTACCCGTTTTCACACGGGATAAAATTGACGTCTCGTTTTAATTAAAAATATAAGAATTTGCAATCCGAGGAGTACAAAAACAATGATTACAATGATTACTATGATTTTATCCCAAAGCTTTGATTCTTCTAATCTGTCGTAATAACAGTAGGTAATTAAGATCTGCTATGACCATCATCCGTTTGGGTACCACTGAGTTTTTGATTTACCACGGAGTTTTTTGGACCAATATGTATGTATCATATACATGCACACCATTATATGCTATTAATGCGGACTGGAGGCAATCGCGTATCTCTAATATTAGCTATAATTTGACCGAAAACATCGAAATTCGACTTACGCCAATTATCGTATCATTCTGCTTGAAGGGGTTGGTTTTAGCCATTAAATTAATTATTTGATCTGATTTCAACTAAAAAATTGAAATTTTGTGCTATTTGAAATGGTTTTTAAAATTTCACGTAAGGAGGATTTATTCTGAGTTTGACATTTGATGTGGCAAATTAGTATAAGAGCTGTCAAATTAAGAAAATCGAATGAAAATCAAATTAAGATAAGCTATAAAGCTATCGCGATTGCGAGTCCTCGTGCGAGTCGTAAACTGCTCGAATTTGCTTGCGGGGTTTTAACACCAGTGTAAACTGCACTTAACACCGAGTGTGAAAGCGCAGTATAAAACAACAACAATACTGCTCTTGGCATGGCAACTTCTGAAAGTGATGTGAGTCTTAAAACCTATTCTCATACCACCATAAGGTGTGTGCAAAGTTTCGTTGAAAATGATCCAGCCGTTTTGCAGGTTGCTCGCAACAAACACCGAGACACGAAATTTTTATATACAGTCTGTTCCCGAGTTACGCGGTTTCTGCGTTCCCAACGAATCCGCGTAACTCGAACATCCGCGTAAGTCGAATTTCACGTTTTTTGACTAAGATACTATTGATTATTCGGAGTTTTTTATTTAATTTAGTACTTTTATACACTTCATTTATTTGATATGATTCGTGCAGAAAATTCTAATATTTCCGGCTTTTAAGCGGTTTCAATTTGTTAGCAAAAATGCAATTCATACCGAACTTGAAGCAAATTGTACTGATTTGACATTTGATCTGTCAAATTTAGAAAACCGCGTATCTCCGAATCCGCGTAAGTCGAGAACCGTGTAACTCGGGAACAGACTGTGTATAGATAATGCCCTAACGCTTTCTGCTGCATGGGCCAACATCGACAAGTAAGTCGACTTGCGCGATCGCGACACGAAGCCGAAGCGAAGACGGCTATAGCGCGAAGGGTATAAGTAAAAGTGGGTATAGGGACTAGGTGGGCTTACAGGGTTTTCCTAGCCACTTCAATGTTGAATCTGAAAATTTCAACTACGTTGAACGAATGCTGAAGGCTGCACGGGTGATTTCAAGTCTGAAAAGCCAGTTCAATACAAAAAGTTTTGTTTTCAAAATCGTTACACTATTTTTCAATATCGGTTTAAGCCATTTCAATCTGTCAGATTGGCGGGCTCTCGCCACTGTGGAATAAAAAGAAATTAAATACGTCAAAATGTTCAGTGAGTGATGTTTTCTAAATCATCCCAACGAATACAGTATGGAAACCATCAAATGAACAAAACTATAAATAGTTTTAATTTTTTTAATGAATTTAATAATTGTTGTTTGCACGTTGAAACACGTTTTCAATGTTAAAGGAAAACAAACCATCAATCATTAGACATTTTGACGTATTGAATTTCCTTCTATTCCATAGTGGCGAGAGCCCGCCAAACTGACAGATTGAAATGGCTTAGGGCGTTGGCAACGCTCATCGGATGCGATTTTATCGGACGAGATTTATATGGGATTTGACAGATAACGTCGGACGTGCGATTTCGTCGTCCGACGTTATCTGTCAAATCCCATATAAATCTCGTCCGATAAAATCGCATCCGATGAGCGTTGCCACCGCCCTTATACCGATATTGAAAAATAGTGTAACGATTTTGAAATAAAACTTTTTGTATTGAATTGGATTTTCAGACTTGAAATCACCCGTGCAGCCATCAGCATTCGTTTAACGTGGTTGAAATTTTCAGTTTCAACATTGAAGTGGCTTGGAAACCCTGTATAGGATTGGCGGGAAGGCCATATTGGACGAATGAATGACAGGAGGGGATTCGATTGTGATAAGTAGTTTTTCACCCACACTACGACACAAAGTGGGTATAGGGACTAGGTGGGCTTATAGGTTTGGCGGGAAGGCCATATTGGACGAACGAATGACAGGAGGGGATTCGATTGTGATATGTAGTTTTTCACCCACATTACGACACATCAACCAAAACAGCCATTGGAAATCACACGCATACGTCAACAATTGATCGAATCCCCTCCTGTCATTTCGTTTTCATTTTTATACAACACGGCTGTCAAATTGTTCGGGATGAGCCCTCCTGTATAATAAACCCACTTTGGTATAAGTACAGATGTGTGGTACGCGCGTTCAGGTCGGTGTCGACGGCGGAGACATCGAAGTCGTGTTTTGCCGGCTCGTCAACGGTTGTTCGGGCGATGGCAGTTGGGACATCGGAGTTATGTGCGCGTCTGGTCATCGGCGGGCAATCGAGTGACGGTGTCAAGAGGCCGATATGGTCGTGGTCGTTCGTTGTTTGGGTTGGTTTCAGGCGGTTGACGGAGGTTAGCGTAGCTGTCCGTTACAAAGATCTGAAACGACTTCGAAAATTCGTGTAAGTGCTTGGTATGAAGCGTGATACGTTTGTTGCGGCGACGGTCGAATGATATGTTGCTATGGGCGAGCAACTGTTCCAATCGGTCAAAGTGCCAGACGGTGTCCTGTAGGAACGTTGAAACAAGTGTCGATACGTTTCGGTTTGATATCGTTCGGGTCAGCGGTAAGTAGATTGGTGCTCGTCGGTAGCGATTACCCTGGCTGAGCGGAAAAGTATCCGGTGATGTCTGGGCAAGTGAATGACAAAAGCAGACGAATCCTGGTCCCCCTTGCGGTCCTGCCAAACGAATCGTAGAGTCATCGGTTTGGCGAAAGATTTCGCTTTAGGGTTTGAGTTGCGGTCGATGTTGGGATTCTGCTTCGAGGTCGGCATACGTAGCGTGTAGCATTTTCGGTTGGGCCGCTGTGCGGCAGATTCGGTATCGATTCGATTAATCGCTTAGATGTCGGCATCGGTAGTGACGAGGAAACACGGCAAGGCGATCGTTTGCCGTTGATACTTATCGTCGGAAGTTTTTGATGGTTCGTGGTTAAGAAGTCGATTGCGTACTGTCTCGTTGCGGTCCATGGTGGCACGAGCAAAGAGACCGGCAGTTAACGCCTCCTGACCGAATAGATATTGGTCGGTAGGTTGTTCGAAAGCTAATAAAAAGCTTGGGTGCCTGGCGCGGACTGGAAGGTAGTCGTCTTCGGCGGTCCGGATGCGAGGTCGGTTATCGGTCGGTTGCGAGGTACCGCATGGTCAGCGGTCGGCGGCGGTTTTCCCGTTGACGTAGGGGTAGCACATCATTTTTTATCGCTGCAGAATGTTCGCAGTTAGTCGTAAAAGGGTGGATCTTACCTTAATAGCACGATGATGATGACGTATGATCGATGTCGTGGTGACGGCGTGCGTAGTGGCGTCTTCGCGGGGCCTGCTGCCAGCGGCCCTCCCGGTCGGGTAGATCCACGCGAACACGATGATGGCGGCAGCGGCTCTCTCGTCTATGGTGTTAAGCGGTGATGATGACGCGAACACTCCTGGTTGTCTCCCCGTTCATACACGGGTAGAGGTGAGAACGATGAAGTGCGTCGGTTCGCATGATGGTGTGCGTCGTCCTTTTTCGCGAGCAGCAAATGGCGTCTTCTCGCTGGCGATGAAATGGTGCACACAAAATGGCGGCGTCGTCTTTCTTGTCGGCTGGATCCAAGCGGGTTCGCCTTCGAGCGAAAAAATCGTGATGGCGGCGATGGGTCACTACTGCTACGGCTGGATAATTTGCGTGCGCAACTCGACGTTGGTGTCTTCCTTCTTGATCGCATCCGTAGATGGAAGCACACACAAACGGAAAATTCCCAGTAGCACGAGGTGTAGGAACAGCTTGCGAGGCGGTGATCAGCGTCGAGGAGACCACCAGCGGAGATTGTCGTCGATCCGCTTCCAGGAATTGCGTCGATTGCGTCAGCCGTCGAAAGCTCGATGGAAAATTTCGGCTGCGCCGATGATGGTGTATGTGCGCATGTCGCGCTTCGAGGCGGCGCGCGTGTGCGGGTGATTATTTTGTTTGCCGAATGCAGGAACGTTCCGTGTAGCTACGGGCGCACTAACACGGCGTTGCTGCGTTTTTTCGTCGGCCCGCACTCAACGTCCTGTGTATGATGAAAGGGCGCTCGTTGCGCACTTTACAGGGAAAGGGGGGAGGAGGCCAGCCGCGTTGCCGGTACCTCTAACGCTGGTAGCACTCCCGGTCGTAGGCACACACACACACGCGTTGTCTTCTCTGCGTCGATCTCCGATGCCGGTGGCACGTTTAAACACGTTCAACGCGGAACAAAAGTTTGCGATGCGTAGTACACACACACATACACTCACGTACGAATTCGCGCCGTCGGTTGCGGATCACGTCGGGGTCACCAGTTTTAGGGGCGCCACAAATGTGGTCCCTAATTTTTTTAAGAGATACGCAACACGCTTTGCGAACTACGTTTAGGTAGAATTTGATTTATTTTGTTTTAAGCCGCGGAACGGTGAGTTCGGGAGAGACGCGAAAACTAGTGTTGTTCGTTCGAGAGTTGCCGGAGAAGAAGTGTGTGTTGGGTAAGCCGGACGGATATGCGCGTGTCGGTGTTGAAACGTTTAGGACGAGAGAGAACGTGTATGGAGCAAGCCACCGTTTTTATAGCTGCGGTGCAACATGCTACCACTTGTCCTGCTCTAGCTTAGGCAGCGGTCTAATGTTGTTGCGCGCAACATTGTTGCTCGGCAACATATCGCTGAGGTGGTCTATGAATGTTGCTGGCAACATTTTGCTTTGACATTGTTTAGCGTCAAAAAATTGCCTATTAACAGCTCCGAGTTTATTTTTTATCATTCACTTGTTGAATAAAGTGTTGAAAAAACAAAATATACATCAAAAAATTTATTATAAATGCTTAAAATCCAAATTTAGTGGATGTCAACAAAACGCACACTGCTGCTGTGTCATTTGATACACCTGATTACCATGACCAAGGTAAATAGAAAATATTGCCAGATAAAAATCAAATTGGATTGAATTTGGCATGCAACAAAGTTGCGCTAGCTGTCAAAATCCATACATTTTGCTAGCAACAATGTTGCGCGCAACAAGATTAGACCAGTGCCTTAGCGTGCAGTCCCTGCCTAACTAGCCCGTTAAACATTTTCTGTCGGTAGTTCTAGGTGTGCGCACCAGATGGCGCTCTGGTCGCTGCAAGTTGTATACTATATATATATATATATATATATATATACGTCCGACGTTTGACGTTTGCGGTGAGCGGTCGTGTTTAAGTTTGCTCCGTACAAATCAGATAATTTTTGCGTTATTGTGATCGCGCTTATAGTATCACTAGTTTGAAGACTCTGAAAGTAGAGAATTAGCTGCTGTAGTATGCTGTAACACTTGATTAGTGGCATTAAAATCGGTCTGTTTCGGGTATCATTTCCTGTTTTCGTCGTGCTCTGCTGTTATTGCTCGTCAATTCACCATGACTCACTGCCGGATTTGCTCACTGGACACTGAGGAAGCAGTTATCATACGTGGCGGTAACTTGAACATCTCTTCGTGCAAACAGGCTTTCCACCGAAAGTGTCTGAAAATGCCAAAATCGAACATAAAAAGTGTTTCTCATAGCAATAATATTGTTTTTATTTGCAATATGTGCACCAACAACAACTCCGATAATCTTGGTTCTTGGTGAGAAGGCACCCCGCCTCATCGAAACGATTAGTGAGCTGAAGAACGAAATATCTCACCTACTAAATGAGTTGAAGAGAGAAATGATTGCAGAAATTGATCTACGAATACGCACAAACTATTCTGAATATCCTCACACACTCACTAGGAACCATGCCACAAACACTTCACAGGTCAACGAAAGATTGGCTTCCACTACTACACTGAACACTACGCCTGTCCATCCCGTCAAAACCATTCACAACACCACGCAGTGGCGCGTTAAACGGTGGGCGGACTGGGCGGCCGCCAGGGGCCCCGGCGATCTAGGGGGCCCCGTTATTGTGGATGTTCGACTTCGTATCGAATCTACCCCCCCCCCCCCCCCCCCCTGGATGGGACTTTTACCATCTATTTCAAAAAGACTTATTTTTAATTACTTCATTTTTCCCATCGCTTCAAGCACTGTATCACGAGGGCCCCGAACTGCAGAAAACCGGGGCCCCATACTACTCAAAGCAGCACATTAAATTTTCTAAGAAATCTGCCAATACTTGCATCAAAGTCGCAAGCGAAGAACGCTGCGACACGCGCGCACAGCTCAAATCAATACCTCATCATCGTTGGCGCAAAGTATTGGACAGAGCGAGAAATCGTCAATTTTTGCTGGTGTGGGTGGCCTGTGCACGAGACACCCAAACCCAAAACCACGCAGAGCAACTTGCTGCTAAAATGGAATGCACAGAACGCTGCGCTTAACTACCACCGAAAACCCGCTACACAACACAAGCATACAACACACCCAAACAAAAATTTAAAGGCCCCGAAACACAATATCAATACACCGGCTCGTAGCCGGTAAAATTAGCAGGAAAAATTGACTAACATCAAGCAAGCAACGGAGCTCCAGTGGGTAGAGGTTTCATTCGAGGAACGATTCCATCGATATCGATGTGTGCGCTTTTCAATTTGGCTTGGATGAAACGTGCCTGTGCTTGTCTGGGGGCCCCTTTGCCCCTTTGCAGATGTGTGCCGAAAACAGACAGCTGTTTTCACGCGAAAAATGGTATTCACATCTCAAGCCTGAGATCGTGGAGCGTGCTTGCTTTTAACCCAAAACCTTAAATTTTCACGCGGGGCCCTACTCAACTTTTGTGGTCAACTGACAAATAGGGGAAATCGGGAAGGGGTGGTATTCATATGTCCAAAAAGGATCTGGGCCATGTTAATATTAAAATGATGTTTTATCACTATTTAGATACAACTTTTTACGTGAAGACAAGATAAAAAACCGTTACAGCTATATTGAAGCCAAAACTCAAAGGTGGTTTACGGGGCCCCAACGATTATGTGGACTCTTCGATGAAGGGGCCCCGTCGGTAAGGGCCCCCATCAATAAGGGGCCCCGTGCATTTGGTGTCTTGGTGTGGATGGTCGGTGCACGAGCTCACCAAAAAAAAAAATGCGGAGACACTTGCTGCTAAAATCCAATGCACGGAACACAGAACAGAATGCTGCGTTTAACCACAAAGAAAACCTGTTTCAACAGCCACAAGCACACATCATACACAGACAAAAATTTAAAGGCCTCTAAACAAAATTTCAATACACCGGCTCGTAGCCGGAGAAATTAGCAGGAAAAATTGACACCAAGCTCGCGTCGCTTTAAAAAGCCTAGGAAGGTCGTTTGATCAACGGTGCTTTAGTGGGTTGAGGTTTCATTCGAGAAATGGTTAAATCGATGTCATTGTGTGCGCTCTTAGCTGGGATGAACCGTCCTGTTCTTGTATACGGGGCCCCTGCTACCGGTTTGCGATTGTGTGCCGAAAGCAGACAGCTGTTTCACACGAAAAATGGTATTCACATTCCTGGCCTGGGATAGTGGATTGTGTGTGTCTTTTAATGCAAAAACTAAAATTTTCATTCTTGATCCTAATCGAACACATCCAGTTTGTGGACCGAAGAGAAGGGGAAATGGGAAAGGTTTCAGTTAGAAGGAGGGGGGGAAGGGTATAAAAATACTCAAGGAACCTATGGACCATGTTCATTTATATATGGTTTTTATCGACTATTTCAATTTTTGCGAATACAACAAGACCAAAAACCGTTACAGCTGCATCTACATACAGCCATATACAGCCATAATACGAAGAACAATCTCCATTGCCTCGGCCATTTGGGGGCCCCGTTGATGATCCCGTCGATTGAGGGGCCCCTTCCATTTGGTGTTGTCAACCCAATATACCCCCATTTTCCCTCCGGGGGTTATGTTTACAATCAGATTTACTATTACTACCAGACCTATCAGAAGCATATTTATTTTATTTATCAGAAGCATTTTACTATCAGAAGCAGAAAACATTTGTCTTTTTAACATGTGCAATATTTTTACCTTAGTTGGATGCGCAGAACGCTGCGATACATGCCCACAGCTCAAAACAATATCATTTCATCATCGTTGGCCCAAAGCGTTGGATCAAATGCATTGAACGCTACGCACGAATTGGGTAAAGCGAAAATCCGTTACAAGAGATGCCTCACGCAAACTACAAGGACATACGACATTAAAAGGATCCGCAACTATTTCGAATCCCTTTCTGCTTTCATCAGCGATGCATACATGCATATGAAACCGAATGATCATCTTATCCTTCTTGGCGACTTCAATCAACCGGCGTTAGGGTGGTCGCCTGCAGCCGCAGTAAGGTCAGATTCATCTTTACCTATGAGACATTATGTGCCTCATATCTCTTTGAATTCATCCAGTTCCTGCTTTTTGGATGTGTTAAATTTGCATGAACTCTATCAGCTGAACGGGGTGCATAACCATTCAAATCATTATCTGGACCTGGTGCTCTCTAACTCTGCTGCTGCTGCTTGTTCTTCTGTGTATCCTGCTTCGTCACTGCTCCTGCCCCAGGATGCCCATCATCCTGCTCTGGAAATTGCGTTACCGTCTTCTTTATTTAGGGCTAGTAGGGTTAGGAATGAATTGCCTTCTGCTCCTAATTCATTGAGTGTTCGTTATAATTTTCGTCTTACAGACTATCGTAAACTTAATTCTATTCTATCTCGTGCCGACTGGTCTTTTTTTTATCAATGTACATCGGTCGACGAGGCTGTCCAATCGTTTAATGCTTTGTTAACCTCTGCACTCCTTTCATGTACACCTATTTTTCGTTCCCCTCCTAATCCTCCCTGGTCCAATCGTACTCTTCGCAACCTGAAAAAGGATAGAATGAAATATCTTAGGAGGTATCGTCTGAACCGATCTGCTTTCAACTTTCGTTTATTTAAGTACGCTGCCTCTGCGCATCGACTATACAACAGGGCTTGTTTTGAGGCCTATTCGAGTAGACTGCAATCGCGTTTCCGTTCTGATCCAGCATCCTTCTGGCAATTTGTTAGGATTCGAAGAGGGTGCAATACGTTACCTAATGAAATGGTACTTGATTCTCGAACTGCCTCTACGCCTGTTGAGATCTGTGAGCTATTCTCTGCACATTTTTCCCAAATGTTTGAGCCACCGGTTAGTGACCCTAACCTTATTGAGGGTGGGCTACTCTACACGCCAGAGAACTTAATTAATCTCTCCGATATTTCGGTTAGCTCTGAAACAGTTGTACAGGTGTTATTTGGGTTGAAACGTTCTTTTACTCCTGGTCCAGATGGCATTCCTGCCTCTGTTTTAATAAACTGTAAGGACGTGCTTGCTCCACACCTTGCTAAAATTTTCAACCTTTCACTTTCTCTTGGGGTTTTTCCTGCTCTTTGGAAATCCTGTTGGCTTTTTCCGGTACACAAAAAGGGATGCCGTAGCATTGTTTCTAATTATCGTGGGATAACCCAAACTTGCGCCACAGCCAAAACTTTTGAGCTATGTATCCTTCCAACCATACTTCATAGTTGTAGTTCAGCTATTAGCCCTAAACAGCATGGGTTTATGCCTGGTAGGTCTACTTCAACTAATCTCATGTCTTTTATTTCCAATATTTTTAGATCTTTTGAGGCCGGTACCCAACTTGATGCAATATACACCGACTTTCATGCTGCTTTTGATAGTTTGCCTCACTCTTTATTATTAGCTAAATTGTCTAAACTTGGTTTTGGTGATGGCATTATTAGCTGGCTGTCCTCATATTTAAGTAATCGATCATGCAGGGTTAAAACCGGGTCGTACTTATCTGAGGAGTTTTTTTGTACGTCAGGTGTCCCTCAGGGTTGTGTGCTAAGTCCACTTCTGTTTTCTTTGTTCATCAATGATGTTTGTAATGTTTTACCTGCTGATGGTCATCTCCTTTATGCGGATGATATCAAAATCTTTTTACCTGTGTCTTCTTCTTCTGATTGTATGAGTCTTCAGCATTACCTTAATGCATTTGTTCATTGGTGTTCATCCAACTTACTTCGCTTGTGCCCTGATAAATGTTCTGTTATTTCTTTCTCTCACTCTCTTTCTCCTATTTCATTTAACTATACTCTCTCTAACTCGTCTCTCTCTCGTGTTTTGTCCATCCGTGACCTTGGTATTATACTCGACAGTCGTCTTAACTTTAAACTGCAGCTTGATGAGGTTCTACTAAAAGCTAATCGAACTCTTGGGTTTATTTTACGTTTTACCTCTATTTTTAGAGATCAAAGCTTCTTAAGAAACCTTTATTGTGCTCTGGTAAGGCCTCTTCTTGAATATGCTAGCATCATCTGGAATCCTCCTACTATTGATGGCTGTTCGAGAATTGAAAGCATTCAGCGCCTTTTTACCAGGGTTGCTTTCCGTCGTTTGTTCGGTGCTGCCTCACTACCTCCCTATGAAACGCGATTGCAGTTATTCAATCTTCACTCTTTAAGCTTCCGCCGCCAAGTGTCTCAGGCATGTTTTATTGGTGGCTTATTACTTTCTGATACTGATGCTCCTGATTTACTCTCGTCCATCTCGTTGTATGTTCCCTCTCGTTCCCTTCGTCCTCGTGATCCTCTGTCAATTGAAACACGTCATACTCTCTATACTTTCAATGATCCTATTCTATCCTGTTTCAGGTTGTTTAACCACTTTTACTATCTCTTTGATTTCGACTCCTCTCTCAACTCTTTCCGTAACCGTATTTTTTCTTCTAATTCTCTTTAATTATTCTTCTAAGTTTCATTAAGTTTTGATAGTCTCTACGCTCTACCTTTGTTTTTTTTTCTTTAATTTTTTTGCTAGGTCTAGACTAGTTTAGTTAGGCTTAGTTTTTCATGAATTATTTTGTTTATTTGTTAGGGTTTATTTAGTTTTAAGTCTGCCTTATTTAGCCTTGATGGCGGATATTGTATTAATAAATGAAATGAAATGAAATGAAATGAAACCGATCTCAACACAACGGTTCGTAGCCGTAGAAATTAGCAAGAAAAATTGGCACCAAGCACGCTCTTTTTATCTGTTGAGGTTTCATTCAAGAATCGATTCCGATGTCGATGTGTGCGTTTTTTAATTTGGCTTGTGTCTATGTTATCTCGCAAAAACTAAGAACTCGTGCCCCAGCTAACCTTTGGGGCCCCAGTCAAAATTGTGGACTGGACGAAGTGATGGTAGAAAGGCAAGCTGTTGAAGGGTTTGGGTCAAAATTGGAAGGGTCGACGGAAAGGAAATATCGATATGAATGATCGCGTACAATTTGAATTAATTAAGCTGTCGGCAGCGGTCGGCTAAGTCCGGCCCGCCACAATATGCAGTCAGGCCCGAGAAAATATTTGCCCGATTTTGAAAGATAGGAAGATCCTATTTATTAAAAAGTAACTGAACATATTTTAAAATGACAATTTATACAGTTAAACTCTTCCAAATTTGATCACCATAACATGGATTGTCGGACCAATCAATATGGTCAAATTTGAGGAGAAATTAGAAAATAGAAACGAATAATTCCATAAAAACCTGACTGTTGATTTTACGAGAACAATGGTTACACAGTATTGATTTTTAAGGATGCAACGATTTTCTAGGAGTATTTTTGAAGGAAATACGCTATCAATTTGTCTAACCTGGCCTTACTTGTCCGTGGCCTCATAATAGTACTGAACGATTGTACGTTTGTCTCGATAATTTTTCAGCTGTTAAGGTTTTTGTATCATCTTCAGATATATCCTGAAACAAATTTGCAACATGGAAGGAAGGGTACATTGAGAAGCGATATTGCGATTTTGCTTAATTTTTTGGAACTTTTTATGACTTTTGCACACTATGCTGCTGACTCTTAATTGAAGAATCTTTGCAATTAATTTTAGTAATTGTAAGTTAATAAAACGAATTTGAAACTTGCTTGGATGATATAATAATTTAAGAAAAACAACAATATAATCAATCGCATTGTTTAATATCATAAACCAGTTATTTTGTGAATTAACTGTAATAATATAATAATGTATGTGTAGAAGATAAAAATGCATTCTCCTGGCCCTCAACGATCGATCATTTAAAAAGCAGCTGATCTAAAGCAGTGGTCTCCAATCTGTGGTCCGCGGATCACTTGAGACAAACATACTGCAATACAGGGTATTTCCAGTTACTTTCGAATGAAAATATTGTTTTTCCCACGTGCAAAAAGTTATCGCTGTGACCGATTGAAAATGAAGTGGCCGTAATTCGAAGCAAGACGGTACTTCAGTATTCATTGTAAAGGTAAACACCAACCTAAAAGCAAACTATTGTTTTCATGTTATGCTCACGATGACGATTTTAAATCAAATCGTCCGTACTATGAAACACGAGCTGGAAACTGTAAAGTAGGAAAGAAAATATCGTTTAGAACCATCGTTCTTGTCAATAAAAGACAAATGTAACTAGCTTAGCGAAAACGATAACTTTCCGACCTTTAACTTCTTTTGAGTATAAATAAAACCAACTCCGATCATGGCAGGTCATATTTGTTCGGATTGTCGGATTGTCAGGATAGGACTAAGCCCATCCATCATCTATCGACTTCTCATTTAAGGAGTTTACTTATGTCCTCCTACCCAAGGCAAGCCCTCTAAACTCCAACGTCCTAAAGGTTTTTATGATCGCCTAGACGATCAAGTGTCGAAAGTCCGCTTCGAAACAGTATCCACAGTACCCAAAATTTGAACATACCACAAAGCCTTTCTGATATTACTGATTGTTTAGTCATTGATATCGATTAAAAATTGGTGAAAAAAGTATAGAAATGGGGGTTTTTATTGATGCGCAGGATGGCAGTCCATTCTGCTGATGTTCATATCTGTTTCATAAAGTTTTATACAGATGTGAACTGTATTTTTTCGAAACAAGTTTGTTGATTTGGTATGCACTCACGGTTACCACGAAATTTCAGCAAGAACAGCAAAGTGGTGTGAAGATTTTTCTCAACCAAAACGTTAATTCCGCAAGCCGAATATGCACCTAAAATTTTATCGGGGTGTCTGTAACTGCAGCAAACTTAGAAAATTTGCAGTGCACCATTTCACAACCCCCCCCCCCCCCCCGTCGATGGATTTGATAAAGGGGCCCCGTCTACCATAATGCCTAGGGCCTCGGAGAGGCTTGACCCGCCACTGACACCACGAGCTCTTCGGAAATGCCGCCTGGATGTTCTTATACGCGCAATATCACTCACACTCTTTCATCTACAAACACAAAAAAGAATCGGTGTTGACAGTGCTGCTTCGGCTAATCATTCCTTTAATCATCGAAACGCATTGCTTGCATGCAAGTTCATCGTTTGAAGGCTTCGTTCCAAATGTTGAGCCACGAGTATGGATGTTTGTCACTCACATCACACCGCACGTTACTGAAGAAGATATGACAACTTTTATTACCAATCGCTTTGAAAATAAAAATTGTATGGTAAAAAAAATATTTCTTCGTGATCGCGATCCTGCAATGCTTCGATTCATCTCCCTCAAGATTAGTCTCCCAAATGCACTTAAGAATAAAGCACTTTCACCTGCAACTTGGCCCCGCGGTTTCGTATACGCCGAATCTGTGTTCCGTAATAAAAAAAAATCAACGATTTTTTTACACCACATACCCTATACAACTCGCCAGTATGACTATGAGATCACAGATCGTCCCGAACACTCTCACATCCGAAGAGAACAGCCCGAACACCGAACATCATACTGTTTCGCTCTCCGACACTCTCCCAACGATCACACACTCACAGCCTCCCCTGAGTGAACTTTCGATTTCTAATCAAAATGTGCGTGGGCTACGCACTAAAACAGCTGATTTATATGCAGCTGCATATGCAAGTTATGAATCGGAATATGACGTTATAGTTTTAACTGAAACATGGCTCGACGATGCTTTTTGACGACAACCGCTTCACAGTTTACCGTACCGATCGTTCCACTACTAATAGTACAAAGACAAGAGGAGGGGGAGTTCTTATTGCAGTTAAAAAAAATTGCCTCTAGCCCTTGCACTCCTCTCTCAAACATAACTGAGAGTCTGTGAATTCAACTGAGAACCCCTACGAATTATCTTATAGTTGGTGCTATCTAACTCGCACCGGATCGTTGCAACGACACCCACACAATAAATGATATATGCTCCACTCTTCGGTGTGTACGGGATAAATATACTGATGATACGATGATCCCTATGGGGGATTTCAATCAGTCTCAGCTCGTATGGAACACATCCAATGAAAATGTTGCAGTTTTAAATACATCGGTATCCCGGATTAATCCTTCCTGTTCAGTTCTCCTCGATGAACTCAACTATGCAGGACTGTCCCAACTAAACTGCTACATGAATCCTCATGGTTCTATACTGGACCTTATTCCTTACCACTTATTAAAGTTGGAGCTCGTTCTTGACCCTTGGATTCAACCCGACTCCTACCACCCGGTGATTGCTCTCAGCATATTTTCTGAATCAAACCACACTACAACACCACAACATACATCAAATATCCAGAGTCGGAACTTCCGAAAGACGAATTTTATAGGTCTCTCATCGGCCCTTACCAACGTTGACTGGAGCCATATCACCAGAGACCCGGATCTCAACCAAAACATTTTGTTGTTTACAAACAAAATCACAAGCTTTTACGATCAGTTTGTCCCTCGTTATCGGACCCCAACCAAGCCACCCTGATCTAACTCACAGTTAAAGGACCTGAGAAAACAGAAAAAAAGACTCCATAAAATGTTCCGCCAACATAAGAACGAGGTCAATAGAAGAATGTTTATTAAAGCTGCCCGTCTGTACCAGACATTTAATCGCCGAGCCTACGCCAACTACGTAAGAAAAATAGAAAACCGATTTAAAAGGGATCCAAGAACGTTTTTTTAGTTTTGCTCGATAAAAACGAGATAGTAACAGACTTCCATCAATGATGCTTCTGAATGGAAGATCGTACACCGGTAATGTTGAAATCAGTCAAGCATTTGCTGATTACTTTTCATCAACATACGTGATTAACTCGCCACCAGTCACTAATGCTGTTACTTCCAACCATATACCTGATGCTGCCGACATTCCTCTTCCTGTTCTGTCTGAAGCTGACATTGCCTCGGCTATCAAGGAGTTGAAGCTTTCATTCGCTGATGGGCCTGACGCTCTGCCCAGTGCTATTTTCAAACGCTGCAGAGATGATTTAACTCCCCAAGCGCCACAGATTAAGTTTAAACGACTGGAAAATTGAATATCCATAGAAAAAAAAAATAAAAGCTCCACAGCTTCATTGGTTTGATCAATAGATGGCGTATTAAAACTGATTATTATATTGCTATCCTTTTCTTGCAATGTGTTTCGGCAAGTTTCATCTTATCATGACCTATATAGCCTTTTAACTTTCCGAGCAAAAATCTATATAAATGGTCGTGTGGTCAGATACGTGGGTATCAACACCAACGACCATTACTCAAATATCACTTGCTTCAGTGCTGGTGGTTTCGATTGGAGTTTAGTAATTAAACAATTGTATCGCCGTTCTAGTTCTAGCGATGCATAACTTCAATGCGAAACCATACAACAGTACAGAGGAAATGAGAAAGCTCACCTCCAAGCGATGAAGCTCAACTGGTTGGGGTATCCCACCAACAGAGAGCGCCACCAGCTTTTTTGCTATTTTTAGAATGCATGAGTCGTTTGCCGTCTGCTAAACGAAGTCTTTCTATATTCCGTTTAGGTAGAGAACTTGAGTCGTTTAGAAGCCGTTTAGTGGTCGTTTAGTGGATTTGTGGCACTTGGGTCCTGTCTTGACCACATTGTTCAACAAGTCTTTGCAGCAGAAATGCTTCCCTCAAGCATGGAAATCTTCATTCATGTTCCCGGTTCACAAAAATGGAAATAGAAATGACATATGTAATTACCGTGGTATTTATATGTTATGTGCAGTCAGCAAAACGTTCGAGATCACCATTTCGAAACACCTATCAAGTGGTTTTAAAAATATAATTTCCAATTATCAGCACGGCTTTCTACCCAACCGCTCAATTGAAACAAACCTTCTCTCTTTATTGAGCACCTGCTATCCTGCAATGGACAATGGTAAACAGGTAGACGTAATCTACACCGACTTCAGTGCTGCCTTTGACTCCGTAAATCACTCAATGCTAATTTCAAAACTATCAAGCTCTCCTGTTATTTAAGTGATAGGCATATAACAGTGAATATTTCCTCCTCTCTATCTGCATCATTCACCAAAACGTCCGGGGTCCCACAAGGCAGTATTCTCGGACCTATTCTTTTTAACATTTTCATAAACGATGTTATTTATGTTATACCAGATTGCGAAAAATTGTTTTATGCAGATGATATGAAAATGTTCCTACCGATTTCAGATCAAACCGATTGTTTTACTCTTCAAAAATGCTTAACTCGATTTAACTCATGGTGTAATTCAAATTGTATGCATCTCAACATATCTAAATGCTCTGTTCTATCCTACATTAGAAAAAGATCTCCCATTGTTTACGATTATAAAATTGATGATAGATCAGTGCCGCGTAAAAATGTGATTCGCGATTTAGGCGTTCATTTAGATAGCAGAATAACGTTACAGAACCACTATGAAGCAATACTTTCAAAAGCCTTCCGTTTGTTAGGATTCATTTTGCGTGTTGCGAAAGACTTCAAAGATCCATTCAGTATAAAAGCTCTGTATTGTGCAATTGTCCGTCCTACCTTAGAATTCGCTAGTATTATTTGGACTCCGACACAGCAATATTTAATAGATAGGCTAGAATCGGTCCAACGCAAGCTCACTCGTTCATTGTTTTACCGTCTCCCGTGGTCTCGTAATTCTGTTTGTCCCTCTTACCGTACAAGGTGCCTGTTATTTGGACTAGAACCTCTGCAACATAGAAGAAAGACGGCACAGAGCTTATTTATACACAAACTTGTTAGCGGATCTTTAGACGCCCCGTCAATTCTGAGTAAATTGAACTTTCAGGCCCCCAGTAGAATGTTAAGAACCAGGGCATTATTTAACATAGAATTCAGATCGACTAATTTTGGATCTAACGATCCTTTATTAAAAATGATAAGTGCCTATAACTCGCTAGGAAACAATGTCGACTTGAACTCAAACTTAAACAATTTACGGACCTTTTTACATAGCTTAATATGACGCTTCCACAGTTTTTTATTATGTTGTTGTTGTTTTTATTTTTATTTGGTTGATTGACAGTTAAACTTGTTATGTTTTTCGATGCGTTTTTGTTAGCACTGTTCTTTAGCATTAACTATAGAAATAAGTATGTTATGTAAGCTTATGCCAGCTGGATAACTTTCGGAATAAATAATAATAATAATAATAGTAATAATAGTAATATATATAGTATAGTTTATAGTATATATACAGGGTGTTCGAGATCAATTTGACAGTTTCTGAGGGAATAGGAAAGGAATTTTTATCAAATTTATGTTAAATATTATTTCTACAAAGTTTAGCTTACCATATTTGCCGCATTTTTTATTCGAAGTACCCCCCTCCACGTCGATGGCCGCCTGCACCCGCTTCCGGAACCGCGCGTAAGCCCGGACAACCATGTCTCTGGGGATGGCCGCAAACACGGCCTTTATTCTGGCCACCAGCTCCGCTTTGGTATTGCAGGACGCCCTGTTGCAGTGGCGGATTTAACGGTACGCGGACTGAGCGACCGCGGGGTGCCCCGTCAATTTAGGGGGCCCGTGGATGGTAATTCCAGCACATACAACAGTGTGTACAGCAGTCACATCGAGAACTTCTGTGCCCAATAGGGGCCTTATGGATGAAGAGAGTCATACTTGGTGTTTGGTACAGTATCGGACAGAAAGATAAGGCATTGGTTTTTTAACGCACCGTGCACCCGTTGGGCCAAGTTTATGTGTGGTTTGTATGTGTTTGTGTTTGTGTGTGTGTGTGTGTGTGTGTGTGTGTGTGTGTGTGTGTGTGTGTGTGTGTGTGTGTGTGTGTGTGTGTGTGTGTGTGTGTGTGTGTGTGTGTGTGTGTGCATGTGTGTGTGTGTGTGTGGATGTATGTTTGAATGTGTATTGATGTGTGTGTTTGTTTCACAAGTAGGTCGTTTCGGATAGATTTGTAAGTAGTTTTTTTGTGTTTTGGGTTAGGTTTTTGGTGTGATAAGCAGGACCACCGCCCTCGCGATCAGTGCGTTTTTGAAATATTAACAATGTTACGGTCTTCTTTCGCCGTGGTCTTCTGAGGACGTCCGGTTGACTTGCGCGTTTCGGTTGTCCAAGCGCGTTTCAGTTGTTTAAGCACGTTTCGGTTGTCCGAAGCGCGTTTGCCACAAAAGTGCGCGATCGTTCCATTACGAACTCGATCCTTTTGCGCTTAATGCCAGCAGCAGCCATTCGCTTTTACATATGGCGCTGATAATCGGTACAACGTTTACCTCGACCCATTGTTACTAACATTGCTTGCTTGGACCGTCAAGAACGCGCTGGTTAAAAACTTGGACACGGCTGATCCCGTGCTCTGCCTGCGTTCTACTTCTATACGCGATGAATTACATCTTTTTGGAGCAGTGAAAACATCGCATGGATAAAAACTATCAACGAGTACGCGAGTAAGCGTCTTCCCTTCAAAATCGAGAAAAGAATACTGTCGCGCTCATGAAACAAAACGCCCATTGAAAAGAATAACTGCGCGCCAGCTCAATGCACGCACAAAGTTTACCATTCGCACACAACGTGCAACGCAGAGATGCACGAAGGCCTTTCAATGGCGTGCACTGGAGAAACACCTGTGAGGGAATGCCGAATTCATTGCTATTGTGCGCGTGTCCATTTCGCACCGGTGTCGCATTCACATTCATGAAACAGCACACCTGCGTTATCGTCCGAGGAACAAGCGCTGCTGTCGATGCAAACTTTAGTTTTTATCCAAGTGTAAACGCACAATGTTTCACATGATAACACACATAATAAGAATAATTTCAACGCAATATGACATCATGGCAAGCTATGTTTTTCAGACACAAACCCGCGCACTTGCAAATACACATTAAAAAGCACACTATCTTTCTACACACACACACACAAACACACACACACACACACACACACACACACACACACACACACACACACACACACACACACACACACACACACACACACACACACACACACACACACACACACACACACACACACACACACACACACACACACACACACACACACACACACACACACACACAAACACAAGTAACGTGGCAAAACAAGTGCACGGTGCATTGAAAAAAAAGGGTCCTATCTTAATGTCCGATACTGTACTTGATGTCTAAAAATGATCTAGATATTTTTTTGTTATTATATCGTTTCATAGACTTGAAAAACGATCAAGTATAATTATTCGTTATTAGGCAGCGTGTTAGATCGTCATCAGGAAGTTTGTGATCTAGGTGTTACACTGTACTCTAGTTTAAATTTCCATTAACACTGTTAACAAGGTATACAAGATGCTAGGTTTTATCATTCGACAATTCCGATAGTGTACTTATGTCTTAAGTCTTATGTCGTTGTTTACTTGTCTTGTGTGTGCTGCTGGGTGATGTACTGCTCAGTACTTTGGTTCCCGAATTGCACTACGATGCTCAAAACAATAGAGGCAATACCAATTTGTTTGCATATGCACCAATTCAGAGGACTTACAGTCATGTCAAGTTATCGCTCGTGTTGCCTTCTGCTTGGCCTATAGACGCTCGAACACCGTTTTAAGGTTAACCAATGTGTATTTGTTGCAAAAATATTCGTGTAAAAAACGAAATAGATGTTGTTTCTTCGAGAAGAGCAACATATACGTGCCTTCGGGACCTCTTCGCTCTCATAACTTGCTTGTTGGTGAGAGCAGGCATACCTTATATGGATACAATGAGCCGTTACTAGCTATAACAAGGCAATTCCATACATGGTCTTATCACTTTGATTTGAATTTAACGACCAACACATTTAAAGAGAATATTTTATTAATTTCCAATTTTGGCGACACCGGATTAAGGCAGATGTTGGGGAAATAAGTTAGGGATTAGGTGTTGAACACCTGAATAAATACATTAAATTATTGATAAATAAATAGATAAATAAAGTTTATGGGTAGTCGAAGGATCATAACCCCTCTCCCCCCCCCTCGCCAGTAAACCATTACGGTGAGTTGTCCCAACAGGGGGCCTAAACTTATTTTACCGCTTAGGGCCCCCGATACCCTAAATCCGCCACTGCCCTGTTGGTATCCCGCTCAACTGTGCCCCACACAAAGTAATCCATAGGATTAAGGTCAGGGGAGCTGGGTGGCCAAACGTCGGTGCTGGTGTATCGGTCGAAATTGGCAGTGAGCCATTGGCGTGTTTTTACGGCCGTATGGCATGGTGCAGAATCCTGCTGCCAAACGTACGGCCGCCCATTGGCCACCGTATTGTTTTTACGGTGTTCAGCGAACACATCGCCGCCTTCCGAATTTCGGCATTCGTATGGCGGGCACGAACCATCATAACACACGTTACGCGCTTGTTCAATTCGAACGGGTTCCACATATTTACGGAGCTAGACATTGTTTACACTTATTCGAACAAATTTGAGAAATCGAATGACATCCCAAGTGACATTTGCTCGAAATTGTTTTTCCATATCTGCTCGATTAGTACTTTTTTTTTTAACATATATATATGTTAAGAATGCTTGGCATCATGGCCGCTGACAGCCACCGAGTGACGCAACCTGCGCGCTGACAGATTACCGCGTTTTTGAACTGTCAAACCACAAGCCGAAGCGTTGTGTGAGGGTGTGTTCGCTAGGAGATCGAGAACAGAGCACATGCAGAAAGTTGATCGCAAATAAAAACATCGTAAAAAACCCACAGAACAGTGCCGCATTAGAGTTGGAATCATTTCGCTTATTTCAATTAACATTTTGGTCCTTCAAATCCGGATATCGTTTGAAAATCGTGATCTATGGTGATCTTTCGTGAACATTCATACGCCTTTGTGAACAGTCGAGCATTATCGTATGCGTTGTTCATAGGTGTTCCTTTCGTTGTATGCGCCTTGTTCGTGTGGAGTTTTATCTTGTTGTTATTATCTATGGTGATAATTTGAAGACAGTTCCTGTTAGAGGATACTTTGTTGAATATCATACAATTGAGTGTGATATTGTGCAAATTCAGCTTACTATCGGGTATGCTGTATTAGACGCGGACAATTTTTAGGAAAAGATACATTGGTGTGCGTGTACGTGTCGTCAGGCTGTACCTGTTTGGAAGTGTTGGTGAGATCGCTTCGCAGCCATTTTGAAGAGCAGCATCGTAAAAGTATTGTCGGCGCAAATAGCTCAACAAAATGTCGGTCAGGAGAAGTGATGTGCACAAAACGCCAGCGGAATCCGAGGAATGGAAAATTGCACCCATTGACATGGAAGAAGCTGGACCGTCAACGGAAATCCCTGCGGGTTTGGATGAAGCAAAGGAAGTGCATCGGCCTATTGATAAGAACCAATGTATACGCAAGCATTTTCTTAACAAATTACAGCGAATCGAAGAAGCATTGAGTGGTACATCGTTGGGTGACACGACGTTTCTGAAGGGATGTGCAAATCGGCTTACCTCACTGGCGTCGGAGTATGAAAAATGGCATCAAACCGTCTTGGAAACGGCCGATATGGAGAATTTTGAGGACGGTGAGGAGGAATATGCACGATTCGAAAAACGTCACTTCAACTTATTGCTACGGATTGAACGTGGTATGTCGATCACTACAAATGTTTCGCAATCTCGTGTAAAGCTTCCCGAATTACGGCTGCCAACGTTTGATGGCTCTCTCGAAGCTTGGCTGCCTTTTCGCGATTCTTTTAGTAGCCTGATTGATGCTAATGCAAGCCTGTCAGACGTGGACAAATTGCGGTATTTAAAGGGAGCATTGACAAAGGACGCAAATAAGCTAATTGCGGACATTGAGATTACTTCGGCTAATTACATAGTGGCATGGGAGCTTCTTAAGGCTCGTTATGAAAACAAAAAGCTAGCGGTGAAGCGACATATTGATGCTTTGTTTTTGATACCGGTAATGAAGAAGGATACGTACGAGTCGCTCATTCACATTCTAGATAGTTTCGAGAGAAGCGTCTGATGTCTAAAAATGATCTAGATATTTTTTTGCTATTATATCGTTTCATAGACTTGAAAAACGATCAAGTATAATTATTCGTTATTAGGCAGCGTGTTAGATCGTCATCAGGAAGTTTGTGATCTAGGTGTTACACTGTACTCTAGTTTAAATTTCCATTAACACTGTTAACAAGGTATACAAGATGCTAGGTTTTATCATTCGACAATTCCGATAGTGTACTTATGTCTTAAGTCTTATGTCGTTGTTTACTTGTCTTGTGTGTGCTGCTGGGTGATGTACTGCTCAGTACTTTGGTTCCCGAATTGCACTACGATGCTCAAAACAATAGAGGCAATACCAATTTGTTTGCATATGCACCAATTCAGAGGACTTACAGTCATGTCAAGTTATCGCTCGCGTTGCCTTCTGCTTGGCCTATAGACGCTCGAACACCGTTTTAAGGTTAACCAATGTGTATTTGTTGCAAAAATATTCGTGTAAAAAACGAAATAGATGTTGTTTCTTCGAGAAGAGCAACATATACGTGCCTTCGGGACCTCTTCGCTCTCATAACTTGCTTGTTGGTGAGAGCAGGCATACCTTATATGGATACAATGAGCCGTTACTAGCTATAACAAGGCAATTCCATACATGGTCTTATCACTTTGATTTGAATTTAACGACCAACACTCTTAAAGAGAATATTTTATTAATTTCCAATTTTGGCGACACCGGATTAAGGCAGATGTTGGGGAAATAAGTTAGGGATTAGGTGTTGAACACCTGAATAAATACATTAAATTATTGATAAATAAATAGATAAATAAAGTTTATGGGTAGTCGAAGGATCATAACCCCTCTCCCCCCCCTCGCCAGTAAACCATTACGGTGAGTTGTCCCAACAGGGGGCCTAAACTTATTTTACCGCTTAGGGCCCCCGATACCCTAAATCCGCCACTGCCCTGTTGGTATCCCGCTCAACTGTGCCCCACACAAAGTAATCCATAGGATTAAGGTCAGGGGAGCTGGGTGGCCAAACGTCGGTGCTGGTGTATCGGTCGAAATTGGCAGTGAGCCATTGGCGTGTTTTTACGGCCGTATGGCATGGTGCAGAATCCTGCTGCCAAACGTACGGCCGCCCATTGGCCACCGTATTGTTTTTACGGTGTTCAGCGAACACATCGCCGCCTTCCGAATTTCGGCATTCGTATGGCGGGCACGAACCATCATAACACACGTTACGCGCTTGTTCAATTCGAACGGGTTCCACATATTTACGGAGCTAGACATTGTTTACACTTATTCGAACAAATTTGAGAAATCGAATGACATCCCAAGTGACATTTGCTCGAAATTGTTTTTCCATATCTGCTCGATTAGTACTTTTTTTTTTAACATATATATATGTTAAGAATGCTTGGCATCATGGCCGCTGACAGCCACCGAGTGACGCAACCTGCGCGCTGACAGATTACCGCGTTTTTGAACTGTCAAACCACAAGCCGAAGCGTTGTGTGAGGGTGTGTTCGCTAGGAGATCGAGAACAGAGCACATGCAGAAAGTTGATCGCAAATAAAAACATCGTAAAAAACCCACAGAACAGTGCCGCATTAGAGTTGGAATCATTTCGCTTATTTCAATTAACATTTTGGTCCTTCAAATCCGGATATCGTTTGAAAATCGTGATCTATGGTGATCTTTCGTGAACATTCATACGCCTTTGTGAACAGTCGAGCATTATCGTATGCGTTGTTCATAGGTGTTCCTTTCGTTGTATGCGCCTTGTTCGTGTGGAGTTTTATCTTGTTGTTATTATCTATGGTGATAATTTGAAGACAGTTCCTGTTAGAGGATACTTTGTTGAATATCATACAATTGAGTGTGATATTGTGCAAATTCAGCTTACTATCGGGTATGCTGTATTAGACGCGGACAATTTTTAGGAAAAGATACATTGGTGTGCGTGTACGTGTCGTCAGGCTGTACCTGTTTGGAAGTGTTGGTGAGATCGCTTCGCAGCCATTTTGAAGAGCAGCATCGTAAAAGTATTGTCGGCGCAAATAGCTCAACAAAATGTCGGTCAGGAGAAGTGATGTGCACAAAACGCCAGCGGAATCCGAGGAATGGAAAATTGCACCCATTGACATGGAAGAAGCTGGACCGTCAACGGAAATCCCTGCGGGTTTGGATGAAGCAAAGGAAGTGCATCGGCCTATTGATAAGAACCAATGTATACGCAAGCATTTTCTTAACAAATTACAGCGAATCGAAGAAGCATTGAGTGGTACATCGTTGGGTGACACGACGTTTCTGAAGGGATGTGCAAATCGGCTTACCTCACTGGCGTCGGAGTATGAAAAATGGCATCAAACCGTCTTGGAAACGGCCGATATGGAGAATTTTGAGGACGGTGAGGAGGAATATGCACGATTCGAAAAACGTCACTTCAACTTATTGCTACGGATTGAACGTGGTATGTCGATCACTACAAATGTTTCGCAATCTCGTGTAAAGCTTCCCGAATTACGGCTGCCAACGTTTGATGGCTCTCTCGAAGCTTGGCTGCCTTTTCGCGATTCTTTTAGTAGCCTGATTGATGCTAATGCAAGCCTGTCAGACGTGGACAAATTGCGGTATTTAAAGGGAGCATTGACAAAGGACGCAAATAAGCTAATTGCGGACATTGAGATTACTTCGGCTAATTACATAGTGGCATGGGAGCTTCTTAAGGCTCGTTATGAAAACAAAAAGCTAGCGGTGAAGCGACATATTGATGCTTTGTTTTTGATATCGGTAATGAAGAAGGATACGTACGAGTCGCTCATTCACATTCTAGATAGTTTCGAGAGAAGCGTCAACATAACGAAGCAGCTTGGTGTGGCAACAGAGGGTTGGAGTGTGCTTCTGGCGCACATGCTACATTCTCGGCTTGATTCGGCTACTCAAATGCATTGGGAGGCTCACCATCGCAGTACTGACGTTCCAGAATACTATGAACTTCTAACGTTCTTGAAGAGTCATGCGTTAGTGTTGCAGGCAATGCTGTCTCCAGGCCAAAAGAAAGAACAATATACATCGTCGTGGAAGCAGCGATCGAAAAGTGAGGTGCACGTGGTAAATTCTTCTATGGAGAATATATTTGCGAGTAAAGTCTAATGCTTATGAACTAATTTATGTACAAAAACAGAATGACGCAGGGAAAAAAAACATAACATATTTTATAACGTTAGACAACA
Source organism: Anopheles gambiae (assembly GCF_943734735.2). Taxonomy (NCBI): domain Eukaryota; kingdom Metazoa; phylum Arthropoda; class Insecta; order Diptera; family Culicidae; genus Anopheles; species Anopheles gambiae. The sequence continues at coordinate 23,984,079 of NC_064600.1, read as the reverse complement.
ATTGAGTACACCTAGATCAATCATACCATCGTTGTTACCAACGATGTGGATGATATAGTTTGCAAACAAACGCAAAACACCTATTCTCTGTTCAGTACTAACTCCGGCTAGTACTGGGAATTGCAAACAGTTAAAAGAACGAGCACAACCTGGAGCTAACGCAGTAATTTTCTGTTGCAATAGCTCCCAAGCCGCAGAAACTCTTCTGCAACATGAAAATTAATGCTCCAGGGTTTCCACGAATGGACAAAACAGACATGAGTTGGTAACAATTCGCCCCATTCGGAAAAGGAGATCGCATGTTGGAATTTTTCCGTTAACCAGTAGGAAAAGTGTCGAACGTTGAAGCGATGATAAGGCTGGACAATTGACGTTTCTCCAGATCCTTCTCCAGCTGTGTTGTCGTGTCTCACGCACTATCTTAGCGTCTGGTAATCTGCTCGTAAGCATACGCCGCAACAGCCGAGACGATGGCCTTTGACCGTACTCTGGTGGCACGTACGCAAGTTGTTTGATCACGTTTCTCAGGCAAGGATATGTAGTCGGAAGGCTTGAGAGATCCGGTGGATTACCGACCCTGATGATGTGTGGCTCACCGATTGCTAGGCACTCTCGTTCTGCAACATACCTGTTCGTCAAGAGAACATTAACTGTAATTGCTGGTATGTGCAGATTCAGACCACCTCGCTTCCGTGGTAGTGCCAGCTGATGAAGTGGGATCCGGATTCCTCCAGTGCCATGCCACAGAAAGGAACCAATAACACTAGTGACTTTCGCAATGTCCAATGCTCTGGCGCCACAAACTGACGCCACGTACCACAGCTTCGGTAGCAGGAAAGTGTTGAGAAGGTATACCTTCTGCACAAGATTTAAATCTCTCATGCGATGCAGCCACACTAGAGATCTAAAGTGCTGGATTACGACGTCCCAATTCTGTCCCATGTCATCTCGGATGTTATTCGAAAATAGAATTCCGAGCAGTCGAAGCCGTTGAACAGTGTGTAGCCATGGGACAGATACTATTGTGGAAGCACTAACGATTCCTACGTCGAGTGCGTTGGTTTTGTCCACGTTTAGACGAACACCAGAGACACTTCCAAATGCCTCAAATAGTTCTCGCACACGCTCGATTTTGTCAGGAGAGGTTGTCACCACAGAGATGTCGTCGGCATATGCATTGACCAGGTCATCCTGATCGCAACAAATACCTTCTAATCTTGTGATGAGGGGTTGAAGGTAGAGGATAAAAAGGTGCATGGAAAGGGGATCTCCCTGACGGACGGAACGAAGGATCGGGAAGGAAGGAGAGAGGATTCCATTGATAAGGATACGGGAGGTGGACCGTTCACCAATTGTTCTCAAAAGCCCCACTAGCCCCGAATTGAAACCCCAAGAGAGCATGTTGTTGAAGAGAAAGTCTCTATTGACGCGATCAAAAGCATGTGAAAGATCGAAGGAGACAAGCTTACCACACTTTCGTTTCCTCTGCAAATCTACCACCCCCTCCCCAACGGAAGGAACAGCCTGAAAAATGTTGCATGGTTTATTACAACACTTTTGCGCTGTCGAGACTATCTCCCACCTACCGATGATGCCATCGATTCTGATATAGGTCGAAATGCAGACATGGTAGTCCCACCTCCCCTTTTCTTAACCAGCACTATGACCCCGTCAACGAAACTTGGAGGAATCTCTCCTAAGAGAGCCTCATTGAGCACGAGCAGAAGCTCACGCTGAATGGTGCTGAAGGCGCGGAGATAAAACTCTCTTGGTATTCCATCCGGGCCGGGGGACTTCCGCGAAGCTGATTTTTTAATTGCATCGAAAAGCTCACAAGAAGTGATCTCGTCCATGCAACGATTGTTGGTTTCACAGTCCTCGGGAATAATGCGTGTGCTTGTGAATGTGTTGTCTGTAATTGTGTTGGGTGTATCGTGTGTCGTGTAAAGATTTCTAAAGAAGCCCTCAATATGAACATTTATTTCATGAGGCTCAGTTAAGTGCGAACCGTCATCTAATGTAAGCTTGTCGATCACCGTTCGCCTTTTCCTCTGCTCCTTTAACTGGAAAGTTGAAATACTTTCGCCACATAGACGTGTTTCGTTTATGCGGGCGAAGTCCTCAGAAAAACGCCTCTGGAGCATTAGAATTTTTCCTTTCACACGATTGATATTTACTAACTCACATGGGTCAGAAAGATATCTCTCGTATGCGGACTTCAACTCTCTGTAAAGGAGTTCATGATGCAAGCGGAAACTTTGATAGCGTTCATTTGTTTTCCACCGGAAAAACGATTTTATTTTAGGCTTCGCGAGCTCAACCCACCACTGCATCCACGAGCCGTAATTTCTTCGCTGTCTGGTCCAATAGTTCCACTTGCATCTGAACTCCCCCAGATTTTGTTCGGATAGCACGTGTGGTCTCAGTTGCCAATAGCCGTTGCTGCGCATACGACTCGGCGCGATTGGTAGGCAGAGACGAACGGTGAGAGCCTTGTGATCGGAAAAGGAAAGGACATGCATACCGGTCGCTCTTAACTGTGTTTTCAGTGAGGAAGAAACATAACACCGATCCTTACGTGATCCAGAACCACTGGTGACATAAGAATACTCCACCTCGTTTCCTCGGAGAGCCTCCCAGCTGTCACACAAACCCATGTTATTTACCGCGTTTCGCAAAGAAAGGCTGAAATTTCTCGCGCCCGTCACATCCTTTGATTCCAACACACAGTTGAAGTCGCCCGCGAGAATAACATGATCACATGCATTCCGCAGATAGAATGGTAACGTTTGTTCGAAAAAATCCTCCCTCTCCGCTCTCCGCTGACTCCCTGATGGAGCGTAAACATTGCATAGGGTGGCATTACTCTCAAGCCGAAGACAAATTAGACGTGAATCCAAGCTGCGTTCAACATGAGAGAATTTTAGGTGGTCACGTAAAGCAATCGCCGTACCTCTCTCCACCACGTTAACATTGCTAATTACATTGTATCCAGGAATCGAGAGATCTGCACAACACACTTCCTGAAGAAATATGATGTCCAAGTCCATCGTCCGGATAAATGTCCTGAGGGCTTCTAATTTTGTCGCATTAGATATTGCATTAATGTTAATAGTTGCTAAATTATAGCTACCATTAACACCACGATTTGTTTTGTTTGTATCCATTGCGACAAAATTAAAATCATGGTTGTGTAGTGGTGAGCCGCTTGGGAGGCCGACCAGGCTTGCGCTTGGTCACGCTCGTAAAGCTAAGTGTTGATGAACTTGAGGCGTCACTCTCGTTATCCGTCTCCGGAAATTGTTTGCGTTTTACCGCAAACTGTTCATCTAAGGAGCAGATGGGAAAGGAGGAGGAAGGAATTATGAGCGGTGCTTTGAACATTACCGCCGTGCAGTCCACTCTCATGTGTTCGTTTGCCGTGGCGGCTAGAACAGTGGCATCAGTAGCGGCAGCGGCAGCAGAAGCAGCAGGTGCAGCGGCAGCAGAAGCAGCAGGTGCAGCGGCAGGAGCAGCGGCAGGAGCAACAGCAGGAGCAGCGGCAGGAGCGGCGGCAAGAGCGGCGGCAGGAACAGCGGCAGGAGCGGCAGCAGGAGCGACAGCAGGAGCAGCGGCAGGAGCGGCGGCAGGAGCGTCGGCAGGAACAGCGGCAGGAGCGGCGGCAGAGGCTGTGGCTGACGTAACTGCAGCATGCATAGCAACCACCGTAGTGCTTGAAGTAGAATAATTAAAATTCGCTTTTCCTTGGGGTTGCTCTTCCCTGGCTTTTTTGTTCGGTTTCGGGCTTGACGGCCGAACGTTAGAAACCGGCACGACCGGGATGACCAGTCGGTTAGCTATTTTTGATGCGCCTGCTGGACGTTGCGGTGCTGTGTTTTGAGCAGCACTTGACGAGGGCGGTGTTGTATTAGTAAGCGTAGTGATTCTTACCTTTCCTCTACGTCCGCGTCCTTTAGTGTTAGTGCCTGCCACTGATGGTGAAGTTGTAACTTCTGTTGGTGTGGGAGTCTGCCGTACGGCTCCAGCGTATGATTTTTCGTTGTTCCGAAAGTGACACACGCGGTTTTGGATGCAGCTGAGACCGTGGTGTACGGCTTCATTGCAGTGACGACACGTTTGTTGTTGTCCTCGGTAGATCACCCCTGTCACCTCTCCGCACACAGTGATGAAAGATGGTATGGGCTTAGCCAGTTTAATGCGGACAATGCGCACACCCGACGGGATCCCAGCTAGCCGCGTTTCTGCGCCCCAAACGCCGGGAACAATCGTGAGTACCTCACCAAAACCGCCCAGTTCAGCAACAACATCTGCGTCGGGAATCCCTGGTGGCAGATCGCGCACTTTCACCTCTGTCGCATCATCCACCATCTCGATTGCGATCTTGTGCTGCTTCCCCTCGTGCGTGACGAAGTGTTTCCCGTTGTGCTCGTTCACTATGGCCAATGCACGTTCGAGTGTTGGCATGGTAACATATACTGCACTTTGTGCAGTGTTCCGTTGCACCATCGAGACATCCGCGCCAGTTTTAAGAACGGTAAACAGAAAATCTGCCGTTTCGTCTAGCGTTGGTCTAATAGGAGCTTCCGAATAATCGATACGGAAGGTGTTACTTCCGTACCGCTGAAACTTGCTCATGATGGCTTGCAAATTGGTCAAAACACGTCCTCTCACTTTGACGTTTACAAGCGTACTGGTGAAAAAAAAAAAAGTCTAATTTACGAACTCACCAAATCTTAGCGCTTTCAACACACTTGATCACACACAAATCCACAATTTCAGGCGTATCGAGTGCTAATCGAGTTGATATGGAAAAACAATTTCGAGCAAATGTCACTTGGGTTCAGTTTAAGGGAATTTGCTCGAATTTCCGGTTATTCGTGCTCGAAAATGTCAGTTGGGATATCAATCACTTCGATATGTCAACTCAACCCTGAGATATAAGCCCAAAGGCCAGGTGTCAAATTTAGCCCGCACACCCTGTATCAAGGTGGATTAAAAATATCAGGTGGTGGATTAAGGCCTTTGGGGGGTCGCCATAGTTGAGGGACTTTACGTCATTTTTGAACCGTTAACCATTGGTTTCCACACACATAGCTTAGCAAATAGAACAGATTTCTTTGTTATTACGTGCATTTTTGTGTGTTTATTGATTTTATCGAAAAAATGAGATTTATTAACAAAAAAATTTATGATTTGTTTATGCACGAAATTTAAAATCATGTGAGTAAGAGTTCTTACCTCACGTAAATTGTCCATGCGGCTCGTAGATAATGAGGAATTAATGTGAAAATTGAAAAAATAAAGGTTTTCTTAATTTGTATCTCCAAAAATGTCGAAAACACAATGAATTATAGAATAAATTCACGGAATAAAACAAAATAACACTCTTTAATCCATGTTCTAATGTTAAATAAGAAGTCGCAAAGTCCAAAATATATTTTTAAAGAATATTTACTAGAAAAAAAATCTTACGTCAAGTGACGAATTGTCAAAATGCACTAGAGTCCACCACCTGATATTTTTAAATCCACCTTGCCCTATATATATATAAATCGGGATAGTCAGTCCTACGTATCTACTATATATCTATCACGGTCGACTATATATACACTACAGTTTCGCGGGGTAGGGCCGCGAAAACGGACCTGATTTTCGCCATCAGCTCCGCCTTGGTGTTACTGGAGGTTCTGTTGGTGTCCAGTTCCACTGCGCCCCACACGAAATAATCCATTGGATTAAGATCCGGGGAGCTAGGAGGCCACACATTCGGCGCGGTGAAATCGTTGAAATTGGCCGCCAACTAGTTTATCGTTTTGGAGGCTGTATGGCACGGAGCGGAATCCTGCTGGAACACGTACGATCTGCCGTTGGCCTCTCTCGTGATCCAAGGCTTCACGACGATGTCCAGCATTGAAATGTACCCGTCCGCGTTCAGCCTCAGCCCCTGCTCGAAAAAGAACACCATCACCGTCTGGGGGAACTTGGTTTGCGGCACCCGTGGCACGTCCGCCGGGCAGTAAGCCAGCCACTGGTTGTTCTGGGTGTTAACCTTCTGGTCCTGGCAGAAGTTTTTCTCATCAGAGGTTTTCTCCCAGCTCACTCCGGATCGCCTTCATCGTGTTCAGCGAACACTGCACGCACTGCATAATGTCGCGGTTGTCGCGTCCGGTGCGGATCATCATGGTGTATGTGATCCGCTTCCATAATGTATTATTTTTTGGCATTTTTTTTATCACGACATGTTTTTGCTTGTTCCGTACACTTTTAGCTGTCGAATGACGTATTGCTTGTTTTCCTATACCAACTCGATCACGAGTTATAAACAAAAATGTAACTGTCAAAATGATCCCGAACGCCCTGTATATATTCATGTATAAACACTTATATATTTCTAAAATAATTTTATTTTCTAGTGATCCAAATCAACAACTACCTATCTACAACTGCTGTATTTCAAACCTGAGAAATTCAACCATGTCACAGATCGTAGAGATGGGTCGAACTTTATCGGACGAGATTCCACTAGACAAATGTATCTGGGCTCCTGGCGGTGGCATTACACATCTTCGGATTCATAATTTGATACGAGTGCTGTTGTATCATATATTACCCGCCATCTTGATTGACGGAGTCTTACGTCTAATGGGTCAAAAGCCTTTGTAAGTATCGATTTGATGCATTATTAGTATAAACAGTGGTGTTGCTTCCCGCAACTGGAATAGTGCTCGTTCGAATGTTTTAATTTAAACAATGCGCGGTTTCTTATAATGTCGTGACTTGTATATTGCTCGTGATGTTACAAAAAAATCCGTACTGTTTCGAAAGAGACTTATGTTCTCCGCGGCCATCCCTTTTATAGCTTTTTACTTTCTCCCGAAGACTCTCTCTCTCTCTCTCTCTCTCTCTCTCTCTCTCTCCTCTCGTCTTAATCCCGAAGAAAGATCATTTCCCTTCATTCCCTGTCTCTTTAGCTACGGGATTCCCTCTCGCGGACGGTATCGTAACCTATACGGTATCTTGTTTGTTTACATTTTGTCGGACCGTTGTACTGTCACAACAAGTGGAAATATACAGTATAATTTTCACGTAACGTGCAAAACTAAATTCCCAACCAATTTAGAAAATCCTCGTAGAAGTAGAAGTAAATTCTCCCATAACGATCAATTTCATTTTTGTTCCTGATAAGAAATCGTGATCATTTTTAGTGTTTCAATACTACGCATCGTTTAATAGCAAGCTATTCCCAAAAGAGGCAGTGTGTAAATGCGAAGGAAAAGTGTACACATGGAAGGAAAGTGGAAGGAAAAGTGTACAGGGAGGTACACATTAACGCTCACTGCGAGTTCAAAACTCACGATGTCAACAAACATCGAAAAAAAATCGTGGGCGTGTCCAATCCACATTCAGGTAACATTTCAGATCAGATAGCGGAACTGAGAGTGCGCAGCTAAACTTAAGCCCGTGTCTGAGCTCCATTGGATGCGATTTTATCGGAAGGCCTGTCAAAATTTTATATGGGATTTTATAGCTAAAGTCGAACGTGTGATTTCGTCCTACGACGAAATAAAAAAAGAAGGTTGGACATCCGATTTTATCTGTCAAGCTAATTGTGTGGTATTTTGTAGTAACTACCTCAAATTAATTTTCCATTATCGTTAAACAAAAATAATCATCGTTAAATCATCCAAATAATCGAAATATTAATCTAAAAAGCGTTTGACAGCACGTGCGATAACATCGCATGTTATGGAGCACAGGCACGGCCATTAGTGCTGCTATGGAGCACGTTTGTAGAAAGTGGTAAGCCAGTTTTTTTCATACAAAATTTGTAAAATGTCGCGTGATAATGTCGGTTGAGAGAATATTTATCGCTCTTCGTCGCGTGTCGTTTATACCAATTGCAGTAAGCGAAACAAAAAATGGTGTAGCATTCAGTGTGATGGTGCAATTAGTAACATCTGCTATACTTTTTGCAATCAATTTAGCTTGTTTTAACTAGATAAATGGTTTTAAAAAAAATTAAGTTGTACTCATTTTGCAGAATGCGTTGGAAGAAATGTAATATAAAAAATAAATTTAATGTATGAATAATAAAATTTATTTAGTTTCAGTGACAGGCAGGGATGTACCAAATCAGGTTTTATTCAATTTTGGGGAAAAACATGTTAATTTGGACGAATCCTTGTAAGGTGGCGCTCTGGCACCGATGGAACATTAACAATGTATTGGATTTGACATGTTGGATTTGATAACCAGCAAATAGAACATATCAAATCCCTTGCTGGTTATCAAATCCAACATGTCAAATCCCATACATTTTTAATGTTCGATGGCTTGTTCAATTGGTACTAGAGCGCCGGATAAGTAATGGAAAAGAACGTTTTGCAACAACGTCTCATTTACAATTGTTTAATGCTCATTTCAATGAAAAAAAACTATTATAAGTAAAAATGTGTTAACTAGTGTTGTGTTTCATGAATCTTTTGACTAGATTCATTCACATGAATCTTTGATTAAAATTCATTCAAATCACGAGTCGAATCTCAAGATTCATGATCCTCAAGAACCAAAATCTCAAGATACATGAATCTCAAGATTGAAATTCATGAATTTTGAGATTCGAGAATTTTGATATTCATTTTGTAAGACATTATATTTTATTTTTCAGCACAAAACTACAGCATACCGCACAAGTTCTATCCAAAAATCCAAATGTGAGACAAATGTCAATCCAAAAAATTGTATCCCTTAGTTAATCGCGCCTCTCGCCTTTGCTACAGGAACAAGATCGCGATCTATAAACAAATAGTTCTTCCCATGGCTACCTATAGTATCTCGGTTTGGAAAAATAGCGCCCAACCAACATCCGCAGGGTTCAAATAGGGTTGAACCGATTTTTGCGATTAATTGCAAATGCTCCCTACTGGACCAGGTTAGAGGAGCTATATGAAAAAACCAGTACATATCCAATAGATGAAATTGGATATGTGATAACAGAACGCCTTAAAGCAAAATGCGCAACATCAGGTTCACCCCTTCTAAGGGCACTCTTTTGAATTTTTCACTTTATATATATATATTTTTTTTTTCCTTCTTTCCTTCATATTTTTGAATTTCTTTTGTCTTGTTCCTAATCTTATAGTGTTAAGTAGATAAGTTAGTTTAAGTTAAGATAGCGTAACAAAAGGCCCTAGGCCTAACACCATGCTTTCTAAAACCAAAACAAACTGCCTCTTGACAAAATGCTCTACAGCGGTGAAAAGCGAGCGTTACGCTAAATCTCGCAAAACAAATGTACACATGAACTTAATAGAAAAATATCATTAAACATATATTCTGATTCTGATAAACATTACAGAACGTAAACATTGGGGTGACGGGACGACTCATGATAACGAGTAGTGGTTACACGCGCGAGTCGGAAAGTTGAAAAGCGTAGGCGGCGCAATTCGCTATAAAAAGGGCTGGGCTGGCGCCGTAGGGCCTTTTTCGACGGAAATTTTCTGTAGCGTGAACAACCACTAGAAGTGAGTAATATTTTGGCGTGGGTTAATAAAACGCAAAGCACCACTTATAATATTAACACTTTTCACACACGACTTAAAAAAGACTCACAACACAATCCGAACGCTACAACCAGACTAACTGTACATTCGTATCATTAAAGTATTGTTGATTTTTATTTCCTCGATAACGTGATAATGACAAGATTTTCATTCTGAAATCAAAATCGGTCCAGAGTAGTAATTTCAATCTCCTCATCATAACAAATAAAAGTGTGAATTGGAATTGTGCATACTGTCAATAAAAAAGTGAAAAAATAAATAAAAACTGTGGTTTAAATAAAACAGGTGAGTGAAAAAAAGTTGATTATTTTTAGAAAAATAATAAACAGTTAAAACTATATGTTGAGAGCTTTTAAACTTAAAATTATTTTTTTCATTCCTAGACTCAAAAAGCGGCCTATTGAATTGTGTTGCTGGTTTCGTGCAGTGGTTCCTGTATCAGACCAGAGTAAGTATAAAGCATATTAATTTAAAAATAGGTAGATATAGGTCCTGATCGGGAACTAAAGTCGATAACGGATTAGATTTTTTAGTCGATCGGTTAGCAAAATTCGAATGTTATCCACTTGCGTTTTCTCAATCAGAATTTTCGCTAACCGATTGGTTTGGCAGTGGAGTGGAATGGTGTTTGCCACCAAAGCAACGTGGTTAAAAAGTCGAGCAGAGTGATATGCAGTTGAAAACTTCATATAAAAAAAAATCAGTCGGATAGCCATATCCATTGCTCCATCCCAGTTAATATAACAGTTAAAAACTAAATAATATTAAAAACCATGTTTAACATCTCGCAAAAAGCATGTTTTATTACTGCTTGAGTTATTTGAGATGTTTTATCACTCGATTTATCTAAAATATTTTTTTTTAGAAAATAAAAATTGATCTGTTTTTTATAAACAATCAAAACACATAAATTTAGGTTTATAACAGGTATCTAGTTTTTATGGTTCAAGCTAAGAATTAAGAAACCAACAGTTAGTTAGTTCTTTTATTTCCATTTTTAAATTTCATTAGTAAGTACAACAGTTTCAAATCTTACGCGATAATGGGTACGAAACTATGTTCTCTTCTCATTGAATTCTATTCTTAATGGCAATCTTGGCCGGAAGGACTTAGAAGATTTCTAACAATTGCTAAATTAAGGAACAATTTGGTTAAGGGAAAAAATACAATTGGAATTGAAAACCCCTTGGCTGAATACAAGACTTAAATTCATTTTCACTGCTTATGATACTATGTACAGGCCTTAACATAAAATTAAAAATAATTTTAGTAATTGTAAACCTAAAATTACATTTTTAAGAGTTCAATTATCTTAGTATTTGCAGTGGGCTAGCTGTGCACTTTGCGTTGTTATTTAATTTCAACCTGGCTAATATTTCCACTATTGTGGGTATGTTACATTCGATATGTAATGCAGCTGTATTGTTCCACTCTAAGAATAGCTTTCAAAAATTTGTTTTGGGCTCTTTGTAATTTTAATTTGTGTGAGTGGGCACAATTTGACCAAATGGGTGAGGCGTATGTCATAATAGGCCTAACACATGGTTTGTCCTAGTCCTAGTCCTAGTCCTAGGTATTTAGTCTGATTTTTCCAAGAAATTTCACAGTCGTTAAGTGTTAGTTTAATACTTGGAAGCTTCCGAGCACAGGTATACCTTGTGAAGAAGATAGCTTCAGATTTGCTACCATTTAATAAAAGTTTCCATTTTGTGCAGTATATACTATATTTTTTCAGTGCAGTATTTAGATTTGTAATTATCGTTTGTGGATTTTTCGCTGAGGATGAAAACGCAACATCGTCAGCATAAAAGAATTGCTCACAGCTCTTCATGTGAGATATGTCTGAGGTATATGTATTAAAAAGTAAAGGCGACAGAACGCTGCCTTGAGGAAAACCTGCCTTTGGCGTATATGTGCTTGAGGTACTGTTTAAAATATGTACTTTGTTTTGGCGATTTGATATGAATGAATTTACTATATTGATCAAGTAGCTGGGAAAATTTAGTTTGATGAGTTTGGAAAGTAAACCTTGATGCCAGATGGAGTCAAATGCTTTCTCAGTATCAAGAAGAACTAAGCCGGTTGATTTTCTATTACAGCTGTTATGTATGATATTGTTTGTCAATCTATGGAGTTGGTGTGTGGTAGAAAAAGAGGGATGGAAACCAAATTGACTTTTCGGGATTATGTTGTTGTTGAATGTATGGTGTGCCAGTCGGCTTTCTAACAATTTTTCGAATATTTTACCTAGGCAACTAAGAAGGCTAATCGGTCTGTAGCTTTCTGGTTAACTGTGATCTTTGCCTGGTTTGGGTATCGCGATGACTTAAGCTATTTTCCATGCATTTGGAAAGTAACCAAGTTTTAAGCAACCATTGAGAATGGTATTTAGATATATAATGGCTTTTAAAGGTAACTTTTTGAGTGTGTAGTTATTTATGTTGTCAATACCCGATGATTTTTTCGGTTTGAATCTTTTAAGAATTTGTGTAATATCTTTTGGTTTAAACAGGTTATTTTGTATAAGTTCTTGATTGATACTGCGAAAGTTTTTAACGGTTTTTTCACTTGACGTTCGGTTGGGCTAGTAAAATTTGCTGTTACTGTGTGTGCAGATTCAAAAACATCTCTCAGTGCTTTGCATTTTTCGTTTGACGTTATGAGCGTTTGATCATTGTATTTTAATGCTGGTATTGCGTTTTGATTATTTTTAATGATTTTAATAAACTTCCATTGTTTTGTTTTTATTATGTTTGTCCTTATTCATTGATTTTAGGTTTATTGACCACGCTTTGTTTCGCAGTTCAGATAATTTAATGTTAATAAGGTTTTTTTTATAGACTATTTTATTAAAAACGGGCTTAGGTTCTATTTAACATTAATATTTACAAAGAACAACGCAGAACTTCTATATCAATCACAGCATCATTGTTTCCAATGATGTGGATGACATAGTTCGCAAACAAACTTAGGATATGGCTGCGTTTACCTGCACTAATGCCATTTAGTACAGGCGAATGTAAAAAACCGAACAATAACGTTGACGAAGACGGACACCCTGAAATTACAACGCTAATTCGCTGGTGCAGAATGTGCCAAGCATCAGCAACTCTTCTGCAGCCAGCGAATTTGTGTTCCAGGGTATCCATTGCAGGACAAAACGAACATGACGGAGATGGGACGCGGTTCATTCGATGCAGCAGCTCTCCATGGCTGATTTTTCCGTTTACCAGCAAGAAGAGCGTGCTGCGTTGAAGGGACGATAGACAGGAACGATGAATATTGCGCCAGAGTAGCCGCCAATTCACTGACGGATTTTGCAAGACTACCTTCGGCTCAAGTAGCACTTCCGTCTGTTTTTGGCGAATCCAGCGTGTCGTGATGGCCTCTGATGGTGGTTGATAGTAGACATGGGCGAATTGAATCAGAACTGCATGATTCATTCCGATCTTTACTCTGGGTGAACGAGTATCGCACAGCTAGACGAAAGGAAATGATTCTTCCGCACGCCAACTGTGCGGTATTGATTCTCCGTGCGGATGCTCACCACGCCGACTATGAAAGTGTGCGATACATCCCCGCACGCCAACTGTGCGGTATTGGTTCTCCGTGCTGATGCTCACCACGCCGACTATGAAAGTGTGCGATACATCCCCGCACGCCAACGGTGCGGTATTGATTCTCCGTGCGGATGATCACCACGCCGACTATGAAAGTGTGCGATACATCTCCGCACGCCAACGGTGCGGTATTAATTCTCCGTGCGGGTGCTCACCGCGCCGACTATGAAAGTGTGCGATACATCCCCGCACGCCAACGGTGCGGATGCTCACCACGCCGACTATGAAAGTGTGCGATACATCTCCGCACGCCAATGCACAATGGGCATTTGCCGGGATGAAATTAAAAAAATCAACTTTGTAATAGCGCAATTCCAAATAATAGGTTTTAATACTAAGGGTTAAACTAAGAAAAATACCAAATATGAGCTCTTTATCTGTTCTGGTTCTCTAGAAAACACATCTCAAAGTCGAGATTTGTTAAAAAAAACGCAGAAAAATTTTCACTTTTTTGGAAAACTTTGAACCTTTGTAACTTTTTCAAATATGAACCGATTTTGATAAGTTTAGACATTTTATAAAGGATATTTAGTCAGCTTTATAAACACATGAAACAATTTTGAGCTAAGTTAATTTTATGCAAAAATATACGATAATAACTGAAGAAACCTCCTGAAAATTTTCATCATTTTAACTTTTGACTTGATGCCATTATAAAAGTGGCGTAGAGTGGCGTTGTCTCATATATGTCACATCATAGTGTAATATATATACTATCAATCTGTGAAGAAATATTCTGCGAAAGTTTGCGAACGCGAATTTTATTGAAGTTTTTTCACATCAACTTTTTCTAAAAACAGACACATGCGTAACTAGGCGGCTCCATAGGTGCCTAGTGTAGCGTATTTCGTGTATTCTACAAAAATATATTCTACGTGCTTTTGATCAACTTTCATTTCAATTACGAACCTGTGTATCTTAGTTTCAGCTCATGTACTTATCTAATATGTAAATTTCTATTCTAACCTAACTTTATCATTAAATATAATGAAGCAAATCAGAACCAAATACCTTTTGGTCCTACTGCAGATTATATATAAGGATATAAGGAAAATACTCGCAACTCGTACGACTTAACAACATGCCCATCATGGGTTCAAGCCCCAAATAGACCGTGCCGCCATACGTAGGATTGACTATCCTGCTATGGTGGGAAATCAATAATTAGTCACTGAAAGCCAAACCCACAAGAGGTAAAGGCAGGCCTTGACCGACAACGGTTGTTGAGCCAAAGAAGAAGAAGAAGATAAGGAAAATAATTCTTAAATTATACGCATAACAGGAAAACGTTATGAATGCAGTAGCATCTATTGGCGTTTTGGGAGAAGAAACTCCCAAAACTCATGACAAACTAAATATAAGGATAGAGGGGAGATGCTACAAAGAATATTTTGCAAGAAAGAAAATGCATCCAGAAGGACATTTTGTATAATGAGCTGTATTCCTCTGATTCGTTAACCAGTTCAATATCAGTAGCTACACGCACTAAAACAAAGACAGGGTTTAACTTTACAAATGAAGTAAATACTTAGTTTGTAGCTATCGTACAATTTTGATTTTTTCAGATAGTTGTAAAACCAAGAAGAAATTTGTAGTTTTATTACCCCTTCTGAAGGCAGTACAGCACTTGGAAAGGTATTGGATGAATATTCAAAGACAAACAATATGTGCTGCTTTTCATTACGAATATGGGAAGTACTTTATTTCAATGCACCTGCTCTATCCAATTATTTAAATGCCTTTATTCATGTCTTTAGAAAAGTGAACTAGACGTCAGGAGCTTGTAATAGCATCCACCTAAGTTGTGTGTGTAAATTTTTAATATTTGTACTACCTTTGAGTAAAAGTGACGAGAATTAGCTACAATTGTCCTATACAATGCAGAAAAAATTATCTTATTCAAAATTATTATGTTTTGTTTATATATTATTATTATTATTATTTATTTAATCTTCATTATGGAACATTACAGTATATTTTAAAATGGTTTATACTATTAGCAACAAATAATACAAGAAAAAAAACACACAAATTTAATAAAACTAAACAAAGATCCCTTAAAACACTATTTTATGTAGCGCCACCTGGTGGTATGGATGCGAACTACAAATAAAATGTTATTTACTATCATAATACTTTACTACAAACGATAAAAACTAACCATTTCTGCAAAAATAATTTTATCCCGCAATTTGTTCTAAACTGCCCATTGTGCAATGGTGCGGTATTAATTTTCCATGCGGGTGCTCACCGCGCCGACTATGAAAGTGTGCGAAAAATCACCACACGTATACGGTGCGGTATTGATTCTCTGTGCGGATGCTCATCGCGCCGACTATGAAAGTGTGCGAAAAATGACCGCACATATACGGTGCGGTTTGGTTCCTCTTGTCGACGTTCGATGTCAACTAAGCTTCAGTGGCGCGTTAAACGGTGGGCGGACTGGGCGGCCGCCAGGGGCCCCGTCGATCTAGGGGGCCCCGTCATTGTGATGTTCGACTTCGTACTGATTCTACCCCCCCCCCCCCCCCCTCTGGATGGGACTTTTACCATCTATTTCAAAAAGACACATTTTTAATTAATTCATTTTTCCCATCGCTTTACTCACTGTATTTTGTCGAGGGCCCCGAACTGCAGAAAACCGGGGCCCATACTACTCAAAGCAGCACATTAAATGTTCTAAGAAATCTGCCAATACTTGCATCAAAGCTGCGCTGCGACACGCGCGCACAGCTCAAATCAATACCTCATCATCGTTGGCGCAAAGTATTGGACAAAGCGAGAAACCGTCAATTTTTGCTGGTGTGGGTGGCCTGTGCACGAGACACCCAAACCCACAACCACGCAGAGCAACTTGCTGCTAAAATGGAATGCACAGAACGCTGCGCTTAACTACCACCGAAAACCCGCTACACAACACAAGCATACAACACACCCAAACAAAAGTTTAAAGGCCCCGAAACACAATATCAATACATCGGCTCGTAGCCGGTAAAATTAGCAAGAAAAATTGACTAACATCAAGCAAGCAACGGAGCTCCAGTGGGTAGAGGTTTCATTCGAGAAACGATTCCATCGATATCGATGTGTGCGCTTTTCAATTTGGCTGGGATGAAACGTGCCTGCGCTTGTCTAGGGGCCCCTATACTTGTTTTGCAGATGTGTGCCGAAAACAGACAGCTGTTTTCACGCGAAAAATGGTATTCACATCTCAAGCCTGAGATCGTGGAGCGTGCCTGCTTTTAACGCAAAACCTTAAATTTTCACGCGGGGCCTTACTCAACTTTTGTGGTCAACTGACAAATAGGGGAAATCGGGAAGGGGTGGTATTTATATGTCCAAAAAGAAACTGTGCCATGTTAATATTAAAATGATGTTTTATCACTATTTACATATATCTTTTTGCGTGAAGACAAGATAAAAAACCGTTACAGCTATGCTGAAACTAAAACTCAAAGGTGGTTTACGAGGCCCCAACTATTATGTGGACTCTTCGATGAAGGGGCCCCTTCGGTAAGGGCCCCCGTCGGTAAGGAGGCCCCGTCGATAAGGGGCCCCGTCTATAAGGGGCCCCGTCAATGAAGGGCCCGTCCATTTGGTGTCTTGGTGTGGATGGTCGATGCACGAGCTCACCAAAAAAAAAAAAAAACGCGGAGACACTTGCTGCTAAAATCCAATGCACAGCACACAGAAAAGAACGCTGCGTTTAACCACAAAGAAAACCCGTTTCAACAGCCACAAACACACATCATACACAGACAAAAATTTAAAGGCCCCTAAACAAAATTTCAATACACCGCCCGCTTGGCAAAATGTCGCGCGACATGCATGCTTGAAATCGATGCTTGTTAACATTTTATTTCAAGCATCGTGAGTGTCCCAGCATGAGCGCTGAGCGCACCTCCCCTCATTCTCAGTGCCGCGTTTTTGGTTAATCCTCGCTCCCACCCTTTCTTTCCTTCTCCTCAACGGACCCACCATTCCCGCGAGCGTAGACCGATCACAAAATTCCAGGAAATTCGGACAGTAAGTGTGCAGTTTTTATTCACAGAGCTATTCGGGAATATTTCAATTCTTGATGGTGCGTGCTAGACGAACGAAACGTTGGCTGCTTGCTCTACCGATGGCGCGTGCTGTTGGAAGAAAAACACTTGATGCGTTTACCTGAGGAATGAAAGATATATCTACCATTAGAATGGTGAACATAACTAGGACTATTTAAAACTTACCGATCACGAAGATATTTGAAGTTAAACGGCGACTCTGTAAGCCCGATTCACCTTCTTTGATCGGTTATCAGGTGCTTTGGTAATAAAATTGCTAGGTGTGATAGAAAATAATAGAAGAATAAACAAACATTAAAAGCAGTACGATTGTTAGAACACAAACATCATTTGGAAGACTCTTCTTTTATGCATACACTTACCCGTAGATCAAGTAACAAAACAAACTGCATTTACGCCTGCGTTGACATCTTTCACGATTTACTTAACCACTTTTCTATTAACATTTCATAATTTTCACTGCATCTTCCGGCACCGATCCTTCCCAAATGAAATTTGCATTCGTTCTGGCAATGAGTTTCGAACGATCACAACACAGCGCGAGAGTGAAGAACACAAAGTAAATGGCACTATGTACAAGTGTTGATCATATGGTCAAAATAAAGTATAATGGAATTTATTTTACTTCAAATGAATTTAATTTATTCTGATTTACATTTCAACTATTGTTATCAGCATAGTTGTTAATGTTTAAAATTTTGATGAAGTGAAATCATCATTACCAGATAAATGAAACGATAATCGACGCATTTTGACCATATCGAATTATGATCGTCTTTACACATAGTGTCATCTCTTGCGCTTCAGTGTCTCACGCTCAGAGCAAAAATTCTCGCAACTTAGCAACGGTGGGAGCGTTCAGTTGTGGAGGGCTGGAGGAGTGCGAGTGTGTGTCTCATGCACACAGCGAAATTTTGGTCAACACCTCGATGGTGGGAGCGTTTTTCCATGGGATGGGGTAGTGGAGTGCGAGTGTGTCGAATGATTCCTTCAAAACTAAGGCCAGGGGTAGCGAGAGGAATCAAAATGAGTTACTCTTTGCCAAGCGGGGGGCTCGTAGCCGGAGAAATTAGCAGGAAAAAATGACACCAAGCTCGCGTCGCTTTAAAAAGCCTAGGAAGGTCGTTTGGTCAACGGTGGGTTCAGTGGGTTGAGGTTTCATTCGAGGAATGGTTAAATCGATGTCATTGTGTGCGCTCTTGGCTGGGATGAACCGTCCTGTTGTTGTATACGGGGCCCCTGCTACCGCTTTGCGATTGTGTGCC
Source organism: Anopheles gambiae (assembly GCF_943734735.2). Classification (NCBI taxonomy): domain Eukaryota; kingdom Metazoa; phylum Arthropoda; class Insecta; order Diptera; family Culicidae; genus Anopheles; species Anopheles gambiae. The sequence continues at coordinate 23,965,564 of NC_064600.1, read as the reverse complement.
AAAAGCAGACAGCTGTTTCACACGAAAAATGGTATTCACATTCCTGGCCTGGGATAGTGGATTGTGTGTGTCTTTTAATGCAAAAACTAAAATTTTCATTCTTGGCCCTAATCGAACACATCCAGTTTGTGGACCGAAGAGAAGGGGAAATGGGAAAGGTTTCAGTTAGAAGGAAGGGGGGGGGGGGGGGAGGGTATAAAAATACTCAAGGAACCTATTGACCATGTTCATTTATATATGGTTTTTATCGACTATTCCAATTTTTGCGAATACAACAAGACCAAAAACCGTTACAGCTGCATCTACATACAGCCATATACAGCCATAATACGAGGAACAATCTCCATTGCCTCGGTCATTTGGGGGCCCCGTTGATGATCCCGTCGATTGAGGGGCCCCTTCCATTTGGTGTTGTCAACCCAATATACCCCCATTTTCCCTCCGGGGGTTATGTTTAAAATCAGATTTACTATTACTACCAGACCTATCAGAAGCATATTTATTTTAATTATCAGAAGCATTTTACTATCAGAAGCAGAAAACATTTGCCTTTTTAACATGTGCAATATTTTTACCTTAGTTGGAAGCGCAGAACGCTGCGATACATGCCCACAGCTCAAAACAATACCATTTCATCATCGTTGGCCCAAAGCGTTGCATCAAATGCATTGAACGCTACGCACGAATTGGGTAAAGCGAAAATCCGTTACAAGAGATGCCTCACGCAAACTACAAGGACATACGACATTAAAAGGCTCCGAAACCGATCTCAACACAACGGTTCGTAGCCGTAGAAATTAGCAAGAAAAATTGGCTGACACCAAGCACGCTCTTTTTATCTGTTGAGGTTTCATTCAAGAATCGATTCCGATGTCGATGTGTGCGCTTTTTAATTTGGCTTGTGTCTATGTTATCTCGCAAAAACTAAGAACTCGTGCCCCGGCTAACCTTTGGGGCCCCAGTCAAAATTGTGGACTGGACGAAGTGATGGTAGAAAGGCAAGCTGTTGAAGGGTTTGGGTCAATATTGGAAGGGTCGACGGAAAGGAAAAATCGATATGAATGATCGCGTAAAATTAGAAAATCGCGCAAAGTCCGGCCCGAGAAAATATTTAACCGATTTTGAAAGATAGGAAGATCCTATTCATTAAAAATTAACTGAACATATTTTAAAATGACAATTCATATCGTTGAACTATTCCAAATTTGATCACCATAACATGGATTGTCGGACCAATTAATATGGTCAAATTTGAGGAGAAATTAGAAAATAGAAACGAATAATTCCATAAAAACCTGACTGTTGATTTTACGAGAACAATGGTTACACACTATTGCTTTTTAAGGATGCAACGATTTTCTTGGAGCTTTTTTTTAAAGAAATGCACTATCAATTGGTCTGACCTGTCCTTACTTGTCCGTGGCCTCATAATAGTACTGAACGATTGTACGTTTGTCTCGATAACTTTTCAGCTGTTAAGGTTTTTGTACCATCTTCAGATATATCCTGAAAACATTTTGCAACATGGAAGGAAGGGTACATTCAGAAGCGATATTGCGATTTTGCTTAATTGTTTTGAACTTTTTATGACTTTTGCACAGTATGCTGCAGACTCTTAATTGAAGAATCTTTACAATCAATTTTAGTTATTTAATAAAATGAATTTGAAACTTGCTTGGATGATATAATAATTTAAGAAAACCAATAACCAATCGCATTGTTTAATATCATAAACCAGTTATTTGGGTATTAACTGTAATAATATAATAATATATGTGTAAAAAAATGCATTCTCCTGGCCATCACCGCTCGACCTGTGGTCCGTGGATCACTTGAGACAAACATACTGCAATACAAGGTATTTCCAGTTACTTTCGAATGAAAATATTGTTTTTCCCGCGTGCAACAAGTTATCGCTCTGACCGATTGAAAATGAAGTGGCCGTAATTCGAAGCAAGACGGTACTTCAGTATTCATTGTAAAGGTAAACACCAACCTAAAAGCAAACTATTGTTTTCATGTTATGCTCACGATGACGATTTTAAATCAAATCGTCCGTATTATGAAACACGAGCTAGAAACTGTAAAGTAGGAAAGAAAATATCGTTTAGAACCATCGTTCTTGTCAATAAAAGACAAATGTAACTAGCTTAGCGAAAACGATAACTTTCCGACCTTTAACTTCTTTTGAGTATAGATAAAACCAACTCCGATCATGGCAGGTCAGATTTGTTCGGATTGTCAGGATAGGACTAAGCCCATCCATCATCTATCGACTTCTCATTTAAGGAGTTTCGTTATGTCCTCCTACCCAAGGTAATCCCTCTAAACTCCAACGTCCGAAAGGTTTTTATGATCGCCTAGACGATCAAGTGTCGAAAGTCCGCTTCGAAACAGTATCCACAGTACCCAAAATTTGAACATACTACAAAGCCTTTCTGATATTACTGATTGTTTAGTCATTGATATCGATTAAAAATTGGCGAAAAAAAGTATTGAAATTGGAGTTTTTATTGATGCGCGAGTGACAGTCCATGCTGCTCTTGTTCATCTCTGTTTCATAAAGATTTATACAGATGTGAACTGTATTTTGTCGAAACAAGTTTGTTGATTTGGTACGCACTCACGGTTATCATGAAATTTCAGCAAGAACAGCAAAGTGGTGTGAAGATTTTTCTCAACCAAAACGTTAATTCCGCAAGCCGAATACGCACCTAAAATTTATCGGGGTGTAAGCGGTTACCAAATCAAATGTTTGTTCATCACGAGCAAGTGGGCATCGCATTATGTTTTCTTTTGAAGCTCAGAAATGTCGTTTTGACAGAATAAATAGCTGCATTTTCAGTAATTTTTTTTACTGATATTCAGTGAAACGAGAAAACCATGTATTACTCAATAGCTTTCAGTAAAAAATGTAACTGCAGCAAACTTAGAACATTTGCAGTGTATGATTCGTACAACATTTCTCCCCCCCCCCCCATCCCCCCCTCCACACCAATCGAGTGATTTTTTGAAGGGGCCCCGTCTACCATAACGCCTAGGGCCTCGGAGAGGCTTGACCCGCCGCTGCTAAGCTTGTGTGCGAAAAACGTAGGTGTTGGTTTCTTTTGTGGACGTTCGATGTCAACTATGCAAGTGTGCAACAATTTGCTAATGTACGGTCGAAACTCTATAGTTGCACGATTGATAGTAAGCATGTTCTCAAGTTGGATACACAAAAGTTGAAAGTCAGTTAAATTTAACTGACTTTCAACTTTTGTGTATCCAACTTGAGAACATGCTTACATGAAAAACTCCAACTCCAAAAACTCCAACTCCAACTCCAACTTGAGAACATGCTTACATGAAAAGCATGATTTTATATTAAAAATGCAAAAAATGACGTATATTCTATGTAGAAAAATTCTAGTTTTATTTCACCTAAAAAAGGTACGCTATTATATAAAACCTCAATGGTTATCATGCACTCATAGTTCAATTGGTGAGATCGAGCTGTATCGCGCAGAGAATTAAAATGAAAGGACGAAAAAAATTGTGAAAAAAAAACCTTACCTTCCCGCTCTTTCAGTTAAGTAAGGCGAGATAGCACATCAGTTGAAAACATCAGTTTATCGGCAGCTCTTTCGGTTATGGATAATTATCAATGTGTGCAAAAAATTTCTGGTCGTCAACACTGTGGCCCCTGCAAGTGTGGGACACAAGTGTACTACCACGACATGAGTGTGAAGTGTGTATCAACAGTGAAGAATAAAAAGGTTAGAATGAAGTGGTGTATAATATAAAGACAGTTGTAGGTGTATTGTCCGGCGTAATTATGATTGAACACTTTTAACGGTTTTTTTTATCAGTGTTAGTGCACGCCGATAAAAACTGTTAAAACCAAAATAAGTCAGTTGATAGTTAGCATTTGAACGTGGCACAACTAAAAACCGATCAATAAGATTCGAGAAACCTAAGTAAACGGTATCATAAACCTGTTCAAATAAAAGGTGAGTTTTAAAAATGTGGAGAATACGATGCCGTTCTGATTGCTATATACAGTAAAATATGCTTTTTGTCCTTATATTACGAAAGATCTATTGTTTTTGTGTATTATCATATTGCGTATTAGCATTTATGCAGTTTCATATTTTAATTAACAAATTATTTGAGAGTTTTTAAGCTCAAAATACTGAAGTATTAGCTTGATGATGCTTTGGCGTTTTAAGACGCTACTGGCGCCAGTGGAGTGCAAAAAGAACACCCTTTCTCTTCAATGGGCACGCAGAGAACTCTTTATTGTCAAATCGTAATCTTAAAGATAATAGTTTTATATAGTAGGGTAGGGATAATAGATAATTGAATTATAGTAGTGGCAGTGTGTTACAATGGTTGACAGTTTAAGCGCCGTGTCACATAAATTCGCATGACGGTTTTGCTCACCGTTCAGCTTTGCATCTGACGCTCAGTGATTATCTTGAGAACGAATGAGGTAGGAAAGAGAGAACGAGAATGACATGTGCTACGCCACTTATCGCAATGAAACAAAAAAGTGATAGCAATGGCACTAGTAATTGTCGCTCTCATCGCTCTCTTGCCATGCGCTACGTGCTCACTCAATAACTGTAACGTCAGCCCGCCGTTCAAAGTGTTAAGAATGTAGCTTAAAAAGGTTTTTAGGGTTAATAGTAATTCATCGATCAGATACAGATTTTAGAGAAGGCAATAATAATTAACAACTTAATTATTATATTTTTACTCAGAATTGAAACGATGAGCACGGTACGAGCGACAAGCGATGTATGGCAACACTTCGAAAAAACGGAAAATGCTGGAAAATGTTTATATTGTGCTAAGATCATTCGATGCACTAAAAGATCGTCATCCAATTTGAAACGGCATCTGACTGCAAAACATGTCGGAATACCTTTAAAACGCGTTAATGCTTCCTCGTCGAATGGAGAGTGTAATGTTGAGGAATGAACCTCATTCAACAATCCTCAGCTGGGATTTCTCGACCGGCCACCATGGACTCTTTCTTAACTCCACTGAAACCACTAACATCAGAAGCCAAAAAAAAACAGGATGAGCTTTTATTAAAACTAATTTGCAATTTGTTTCAGAAGCAATTTTGAATCGGGAGTACAACAAAAGCCTGCAAAAGGTCAAAATTGCTTTGGAAAATACCACAAAAATAGCGCTGACCTCAGATGGATGGTCGAACATCAATAACACTAGCTTTTATGCACTAACAGCAAATTACATCGATAACGATAATAAGTTATGTTCCAATTTACTCGAATGTTCGGAGTTTCCTTATCAACACACTGGACATAATATTGCTGAGTGGGTAAATGAAGTAACAGAGAAGTTTGATATAATGGAGAAAGTAGTTGCTTTAGTAACTGACAACGCGAGTAACATGTCATCAGCTGCAAAAGAACTAAAACAAGTGAATCATTTTCCATGTTTTGCACATAGTTTAAGTTTAGTTGTTAAAAAATCGATAGAAAAAGCAATTGAAACCACAGTTGACGAAGTAAAACGTATTGTTACCTTCTTTAAAAAAAGCAGTACGGCAACCAAAAAACTTTCCGAAGTGCAAACACAATTGAATTACCCCGTTCTTAAACTAAAACAAGACATTGTTACTCGCTGGAATTCTACTTACGATATGCTGGAACGGTTTTTTAAGAACAAAATACTATTACTATCTTGTTTAGATACAATTAAGATGAAAACTTCTCTACAAAACAAAGATTGGATTGTGATAGAGCAGGCAATCAAAATTTTACAAAACTTTGATTACGCTACAAAAATTGCTTCATCAGAAAAAACCGTTACATTATCACACATGGGACTCCTTATCAAAATTCTCATCACTAAAACTACTGATTTGTTGAACGAAGAATTAGAAAGTTCAGTGCGAAAATTAGGAAACTATTTGATTCATGGTCTTGAAGAAAGATTTGATCCCATGTTTCGAAATACGATCGTAAATCAAGCAATGCTACTCGATCCACGTATGAAACGGCAAAGTTTTGAAAACGAACAAAATAGATACGAACAAACATACCAATCTATTATCGATATTATCGAAACAATCTATCCAAATCAGAACATTATTAATACAGCCACATCAAACTCTCAAACTCAAGACAACCAAGAAAAGGATCAATATCGTCAACACTTATTTGGAGACTTTGTCAGTAGGATATCTATTAGGCAAGTGGCTTCCGATCCTAAAACTAAAGCAAAACAAGAACTAGACGGTTACATTGCATCGGAATATGCAGAACTAGAATCTGACCCTTTGGCATGGTGGAAACAAAACCAATCTAGATTTCCAAACCTGTATAAATTAGTACAAGGTATTTTTTGTATACCAGCCACATCCGTCCCGTGCGAACGAGTATTCTCAAAAGCTGGACAAATCTATACCGAAAAAAGATCGCGATTGGATCCTAAAAAACTTACTGAGCTACTTTTTCTACAACACAACGGTTTTTAGATTAATTAAGAACTTTAAAATTAAGTTTCAATTGTTTGAATTCAAAAACTGGTCAGAGTAATTGATTAGGAACTTCCAAACGATTTAATCTTTGCATAAATACATTTTTATTCTTAGATTTTATTTGCGGAGTTCTCAATAGTTAAGCTGAAATAGATTTAGTTTATAAGGAAGTGATATGAATTTACATATAAATAAAAGTGGAAAAGTAAAATATAACATTATTCATTATTCATAGCAAATTGTCAAATGTTGATTTTTTCACTTTTTTAATTGCATTAACACCATACAGTTTTCACTACCTGCTGGTGCAGATTTACAAAAAATAGGATGGAATCTATTTTAATCACACAGTCGTCGTACCAAATCATACCCCACCTCGGGCGTGCGAACGAATCACCGCACGCGATCAGTTCATTTCACAGAGTGAACTGGACCGCACTTGATCTTTAAAAAGAATCAATATTCCCATGTCTAGTTGATAGCCAAGTTGCTGTATGACGATACGCAGACACGGGTACGTTGACGAAACAGCGGCGATGTTCGGAGGATTCCCAGCACAAGAAATGTGCTGACCTCCGACTCGTAGACACCCTTGTTCCGCAACATACCGGTTCGTCAACAGCGCCTTGGCCATGATGGCAGGAAGGTGAAGGTTAAGCCCACTCGGAAGCCTCCGGATCCATCCCAGAGGAACAAGTTCACGGTGCAGGTCACCTTCGCTATGTCCATTGCACGGGCGCCACAAACCGATGCAACAAACCACAGCTTGGGGAGTAGGAAGGTGTTCAGCAGAACAACCTTTTGCACCACGTTCAAGTCCCTCACGCGATGAAGCCACGCCAGCTGCCGGAAATGGTGGATCAACAGGTCCCAGTTGAGGCTCATAGCTTCTCGTACATTGTTGGTAAACCTGGTAAAGGGACCTGAATGGCATTTGATGTGATGTATCCCACGTCGAGCTCATATGAAGGCATATGATTGACCAGGTCATCCTGGTCGCAGCATATGCCTTCTAGTCTGGTGATGAGGGGATGAAGGTAAATAGTGAAAAGGTGCATGGAAAGTGGATCCCCCTGACGAACGGATCGTCGGATGGAAATAGGGAAAGATAGGGATCCGTTGATTAGGATACGGGAGGAGGACTGATCACCAAACCTTCTCAAAAGCCCCACCAGCCCAGGATTGAAACCCATAGAGATCATGTTATTAAAGAGGAAGCTTCTATCGACGCGATCGAATGCCTACGAAAGATCAAAGGAGATGAGTTTACCACACTTGCGTTTCATCTTCAGATCAACCACCCTCTCCTTAACAGAGAGTACAGCTTGAAAAATGTTACAAGGTTTGTTGCAACACTTCTGCGCTATCGAGATTATTCCCCATTTCTCGATTATATAATCGAGACGGGGTTTAATAACCTTCGACAAAAGCTTGTAGACTGTGTTAAGGAGCGATATAGATCGAAAATGACATGAGGACATGCATTCCGCAGGTAGAACGCCACGGTACGGTTGAAAAATTCCTCCCGCTCCGCCCTACGCTGGCTTCCTGAAGGAGCATAAATATTACACAGGGTGGCTATATTCTCCAATCGAACGCAGATCAGATGTGAGTCTAAGCTGCGCTCGACGTGAGAAAATTTTAAATGGTCCCGTAAAGCGATCGCCGTACCCCTCCTCGACGCGTCAACATTAGACAAAACATTGTATCCTGGAAGCGCTTGATCTGTATGATATACTTCCTGCAGAAATATAACATCCAGATCCATCGTCCTGATAAATGTCTTAAGAGCTTCTAATTTCGTTGCGCTGGATATGGTGTTGATGTTAATAGTTGCTATATTATAGCCACTACTAACAACTGATCCTATATTATTGGTCACCGTATCCATCGCAACGAAATTCAGAGTTTGTTAGTGGTAGTGGCCTTTTTGGATGGTCGACCAGGCTTACGCTTGGCGACCATCGTAAAGCTGTTCATGGATGAACTTGAGGCGACACTCTCGACATCTGACTCAGTGGTTCGCTTACGTGTTACCGTTCACGGTTCATCCGTGGAAGGGCCAGGAAAGGGGGCAGGAAGGACATCGAGCGGTACCTTAAAGGCCAGTGGAGCACTTGTTGCCGCTGGGTTAGCGACGACAGCACCAGGGACTTGGGCAACAGCAGGATCATCCGTGTCCCTAGGAGTGGAGACAGCCGCAGGAGCGCCGGCAGCGGGTGCGGCGGTATCTGCATGAGCGGCGGCAGCCACAGGAACGGCGGCAGCCACAGGAGCGGCGGTAGCCGCATGAGAGGCGGCAGCAGCAGGAGCTGCAGCAGCGGATGCGGCGGTAGCCGCAGGAGCTGTGATAGCTGCAGGAGCGGCGTTAGCCACAGGAGCAGCGATAGCCGCAGGAGCGGCGGTAGCCACAGGAGCAGCAGTAGTCGCAGAAACGGCGGTAGCCGCAAGAGCGGCGGTGGCCACAGGAGCGGTAGGAACGGCAGGTGATAACGCATCATCGATGCGCCAATCATGCGCGGAGACGACAGCATCCGTCGTGGGAGCGAGAGAGAGAGCTGGAGCGACGTGCTTATTGTTCGCATGGCTTATCACCCCCTTGCGAGAGTTCGGCTTCGGGCTGGAAGGCCGAACAGTTACCGGCACGAGCGGGATGATCAGTCGTGCGGCGATCTTCGATGCGTCGCGTGGGTGCTGATCTTGCACATTTGCGTGTGTAGGTGTAGGTGTCGCCGACGATAGGAACCTTGAGCGGCTCTTCTTCTTTTTCTTCTGGCCACTATTGCCTGCTGCAGTGTGTGACGCTGCTTGTGGTGTGGGTGCAACTGTTTTTGTACTAACGGTACTGGCGTACGTGGCCTTTACTTGTGCAACGTTCGCAAACCGATTTTGCCGGTTCTGCACACAATTCAGACCGTGGTGCACCGGTGCAGCACAGTTGCGGCAAGTTTGTGCCTGTCCACGATAGGACACACCTGTAAATTCCCCACAGAGTGTTACGAAGGAGAGCATGGGCTTTAACAGCTTTATCCTCAACACACGCACACCGTTGAGCGCACCAGCCAACGGTGAATCGGGGGCCTATACGCCCTTGGTGATCGATAGGACTTCACCGTATTGTGCCATCTCGGCAACAATTTCCTCGTCCGGGATTAGATGAGGCAGATCGCGCACGGACGCGTCTACCGCCCCATCTACCGTCTCAATATTGATGGGAAAGTGCTTTCCCTCGTGCGTGATGGAGTGCTTTCCTCTGTGTTCCTTGACGATGGCCTCCACATCCTCCACCATTTCCATCGTCACAAACACACAGCTCTTCGCACTATTCAGCTGGGCGACTTGCACTTTTTTCCGCCGATTCCCAACCGCTCGCACATGAAATCGACGGTCTCCCGCTTTGGCACCAGCGAGAAATCGATGCGGAACATTTCGTCCGCATATTGCGATCGCTTATTCGCCATCGCGGGGGCTTGCAAAACTAGATCAAAACACGACTGCACTCGTTGACGTTTGCAGGCGAACTATGAGATTAAAAAGACATAATATGATTGTTTTAATGTATTATTAAGTCGGTGTCTTTGCCATCGTTTACGATACGTATTTCTAATTTTTATAAGCTTTATGATCCCTACTAGCAAAGAGAATGTAAATGTGTGCGAGTTTCAGGCGAGGGGCATGTAGAAGCAGGGGGAGACGGTTGGAAATACGCGAAATTACGCTGCGGCGAGAGCGTGTTTTGTTTTCTACACAGTTTCTGCACTCACACAATCACACATGTGTGAATGTGTGCGTTCACTTTCAGCCAGCGCGCTCAGTTTGGTTTTCTCGCAGCGGCATGCTGGTGTCGGTGTCTCGCTCGCACTAGTGCAGCGAGTGTTCCTCGTGCGTTCCCTTTCTTGCTACCACACAAATTCCTCAGTACAGTTCAAGCCTTCGAAATGTGAGGCCGCGCGCGTGTTAGCCTAAGTCCAAGGCGCTCGATGTAATTTGAAGTGAAGTGTTGAAGTGTTATTTATTTCAATTCACATCATTATGGCTTCGGCCGTATTTTAAATTGATGAAGTGTTGTGCGCATTAAAATAAAGCTGCGTTAATCTTTCATAATTCAACATGAATTTGTAAATTATGCTGCTTTATTTCAATGCTTTTTTACAGTATTCATCATAAATAACTGGAAACAGGCAGTATGGCGGATGCTTGAAGTGACGATTTTTGTTAAAAATTTATATAAAAAATATGCGACGATTTTTGTAAATATTTAATATAAAAAATATGTATGATTTTGTGACAAGATTGTGGTTAGCTATGCATGGAACTGTGCCTTTAGTTGCAATAAAGTGTTGAAATATAAACCGAGTTTGATGTGTTTAAGATTGATTTCGATGCATGCGATTTTACGCAGCAAATCTATGTGAACGAAAGCGCACAGCGCGCTCCGAAAGAAACGAGGAGAAGGGGGTGTCCAGCGCAACGCGCAAAGTGCGGCAAAAGCGTTGCGCAAACCGAAAAGAACGCGCGGGAGGGGGTATCCAGCGCATCGCGCAAAGTGTGGCAACAGCGCAGCGCAAATCGAGAGAAACGCGAGAGAAGGGAAACAGCTGATCCGCGCATCCAGCGCAACGCAAAAGAAACGGGAGGGAGGGGGTATCAGCTGATCAGCTGTTTTGTATCGCGAGAGCGCCCCGTGTAATTTGAAGATAAGCGAGAGAGCGATGCGCGCGCTTACTCTCAATTCGGAAAAAAAATCACTGCGGCTCGACTATGGCGGACAATACAAATTCGACCGAACCCCTTCCCCCTGTTTCTACATGCCCCTCGCCTGTCAATTTCGCTCTCTTTGCCTGTAGGGGGATTACCCTACAAGCAAGGAACGGGTAATTTTTATCATGGTGTGCGTAAAAACCTAGAATCAAGCCGATGGAAGAATTCCTGGGCTTAAAAAAAGGGTAGAAAATCGGTACCACGGTTCTCTCCCGCTCCCATATAACATACACGGTGCGCTCTCTCGGTTTCCGAGGTTCTTTCTCGGTTTCCGAGAATACTTTTTTGTATTTTATATGGGAGCAGGAGAGAACCGTGGTACCGATTCTCTTCCCTTTTTTAAGCCTAGGAAATCGCCCTACAAGCAACCCAAACGACCAAAACGCGATGAATGGGTAAAACTATGGACCTGAGATGGGGCCCTATCTCAGTATCCATACTGGTACCCAAAGGCAGACAATTTTGGACTTATTTTTTGAGAGAGCAAAAAGCTGATGCTCCTCCCTCTCTTGATCTTGCTTCAAACCACACACATTCATTACATAAAAAAAATCGTCGTATTTCAAAAAACCGTCTAACTGCGTGGATCCCGTTGTTGATGTTCAATACAGTAGAAAAAAAAAACATTGAAATAAAGCAGCGCAAATCACACATTTAAGATAAATGTTTTTTGTTATGTTTTGTTGTTATTTTGTTATGTTTTTTTTTTCATGAACTGTTACATCTTAATTAGGCCACAGGGCCCGTTGAAGATTAACAAATAAATAATAAATAATAAATAATAATAAATGGTGAAAGAAAAGCGCAGCTTCATTTCAATGTGCACAACACTTCAACACTTAGCGAAACTTCGATCGCCCGGGACTTAGGCTAACACGCGCGCGGCCTTTCAGGGCGAACGCTTGAGCTGAACTGACGATTTCGTGTGGTGGCAAGAAAGGGAGCGCACAGAGGAACACTCGCTGCACTAGTGCGAGCGAGACACCGACACCAGCATGCCACTGCGAAAAAAACCAAACTGAGCGCGCAGGCTGAAAGTGAACGCACACATTCACACATGTGTGATTGTGTGAGTGCAGAAACTGTGTAGAAAGCAAAACACGCTCGCGCCTCCGCGTAATTCCGCGTATTTCCAACCGTCTCCCCCTGCTTCTCCATGCCCCTCGCCTGAAAGTCGCACACATTTTCATTCTCATTGCTAGTAGGGTGGGCTTAAAAAAGGGGAGAGAATCGGTACCACGGTTCTCTCCCGCTCCCATATAAAATACACGGTGCGCTCTCTCGGTTTCCGAGAATACTTTTAAAAGAAGTTTTTTTCCTGCTGATTTTGATAGTATTGCAGTTTCATGCGCAGATAATATAGTGTTAGTTAGTTTTTCTATCATATTATCGATTTGAGCTTGACTATGTATTCTGTCATGTGAAATTTCAACTGGATTGATTTTAGAATTGATGTTATGTTTGAATAAGGGCCAGTTTGCTTTGGTGTAATCATGAAATGTTCGGTCGGGTTTGAGATTGATCTTTTCGTTTAATACAGAAAATGTTACTGGTAGGTGATCACAAGTGAAGTTTGTAGTGGTTTTCAGGTCGGAAATGTGATAATTGTTTGTTAGCGTAATATCGATCGTAGAAGGATTTCTTGTAGTCTTGAGTCTGAAGGGAAATGAGTAGGTGTGTCAGTAAAACAAATCGAAAATTGCCCCTTACGCGATTCGTCAAATAATATTTTGCCAGTTGCGTTCGTTGAGGCACAGTTCAACATATTGTGCCCAGCATTGAAGTCGCCACATATAAAGCTACTTCTTAAACTAGTTAAATTTCTTAGATCGTTTTTAAATTTACTCATCACTGTGTTTCAGCCAGGATGATAAGCTGCGATTATTGACAATGGGCTCTTACCCAAGGAAACATTTTGGACCTAGCTTGAACAAAAACTGGGCTGTCTTGCTCTATCTTCTATACCGCACCTGCTTGCACTCATTCGCGAGCGTTAAAATATACTCTCCCGATTTCATGTTCTCGCGAATTGCCTGCTGCTGTAAGAATGTATGAGTGAATGTGCATCGTTTTTTTCTGTGCTTCCTCTTCTCCCCTCTCGTTCGTACTCCGTTCTTCCATCGATCCGATGCGCGATTCCTGATTCGACCGCGCAATAACATTTGTAAGGTTCCGCCGCAATGAGATACTGTACGGAAATATATAGAGCCTTTCCATTTAGCATCCGTGGTCCACACGGAACGCCGATAACCCAAACACCACCGGTCAATTCTCGATATTGGCGGTGACTGGTGAATGAATGTGTCTCCCCTCTCCTCATCATTTAATTCACTTGCTACATCTCCTCTCCTTTCCCCTTCTCCTAGAACTCATACAAACGAAATTCTAGAGAGAAGTGTGAGAAGAGGGAGAAGCATCAGCTTTCTCGCTCTCTCTCAATAGTAAGTCCAAAATTGTCTGCCTTTGGGTACCAGTTTGGGTACTGAGATAGGGCCCCATCTCAGGTCCATAGTTTTACCCATTCATCGCGTTTTGGACGTTTGGGTAGAAGTCTTAATTTGAGCTGCTATTGTTTCTATTATTTCCATTTTAAAGGCTTTCATAAGGTTGAAAGCTATGTTGCTTTTGATAAGTACTATAATGCTGCTAGAAATGCTATAGTTAGAAACGTTGAATCTTTGTCCCGGTGTTAAGAATGTTTCTGATATAAAATCATTAAGTCAACGTCTTTTTTGCTTCAATAGTTTTCTAGCTCAATTTTCTTATTTAAATCACCAGCTGGCTTCGCGAAAGAAATGGTTTAAAATTATCAGTTGTTGAAAATTAACCAGAGTTGTTTAAAATTGGTAGCATTTGGCATCGCGAACGCATTGAGTTCATTTATTAATTTTAACGACTGGTCCTATGCCGTCGTTAAACAAACGACTGTCAAGAGCGTATGCGATACAAATTAACAGTCGTTTTATTGTACTGCTCGAATTTTTTTCCTGTGTTTGCCTGTATGCGATATCGAGCAGTCGTTAACTGTTTTGACGGTCGTTTATTTTAACAGGAATGAACAACAAATGAACTCGGTCAAACCAAAATGAACTTTAAACGACTGTTAAAATGTGTTAATTTTTTCGCGATGCCGGCTACCGTTTGCGTTCCAGTATGATATTATCATTTAACGAATATGCTAAATCAGTTAGCAAAACAAAATTTACTAACAACCTCGAATATCGCGGTGATTTGTTGTTGCTTTGTCTTGCAAGTGCGTAATTTGCAAAAAACTTCACCAACTATTGGGCCCTTTCCGTTTGAAGTTCGTAGGCTGAAATTTCAGCCTGTCAGCTGTTTGCATTGTATAGCAGATTTTGAGCAGCTATCTAAGTGGGTATAATATACAGGTGAGCTTATTCCAAGGTGTATGTATTTATATGGCAGATTTTTATCGCTTCTGCTTCCGAATGAAGATTGTAAGAGTGTTTTGTGTATTTTTCAAGTTTGGTTTTAAAAAATATTCAATGAGACCACCTGGACTACATACACTTTAATTCCAGATTCCACCACCTTAATCCTTAATGCACCTTGGGATAAATGTAAACAACACCGTGTTTTCGAGCAGGTACTCGAATCTAATTCTAGCTTTGTGGCTAGAATAATCTAGACTGAAAATTGCAGGCTAGTTTTCTGTGTGGTTTTGTATGGTGTGTTTACATGATTTCAGCCTCCAACTGTCAAACTCCATGCAAAGAACTAACTAGAATCGTGAAGGCCCCCTATGACTGTTAATTCAGCCGCATTGAATAAATCTTCCGTACTGCTATTTGTTTGATTCGCCTCTGTGTGAGGGAGTTTATTTGTTTTCGGCGCTGATGTAGGAGGGAGCACAGGGAATGCATTTCCTTCGAATAAAAATTCTCTCGAAGCGGGTAGTTTAGGAGCGCTGGCTTTTGATTGCATCACTTACACTTAATTTTTTCCTTGGGGTAGTGGGGGGTGTTGTTCGGGATTCCTCATATATGGGTCCCCTGTAGGCTTTGAGTCTGCGCCAGAGAGACGGGCTTGCCTGTCTCCTATTCAACCTGGCGCTAGAGAGGGCCATCCGCGAGTCGAGGTTGGAGACTACGGGAACCATCTTCTACCCAGTCCCCAGATCCTAGTAAGTCAACCCAGATCCTGGCATACGCTGATGATATAGACATCATTGGTCTGCGGCACTCCTATGTAGCAGAAGCCTACCAAGGGATAGAGTAGGCGGCAGAGAACCTCAGTTTGCAGATAAACGAGGTAAAGACCAAACTGATGGTGGCAACATCAGCGGGCCTACCAATAAAAAATCAGAATCTACGTAGGTGTGACGTACAGATAGATGAACGCACTTTTGAAGTCGTCTCACAATTCACCTATCTGGAGTCAAAGGTCAGCAACGACAATAGCATGGAAGCTGAGTTGCGCACAAGAATGCTGGCTGCCAACCGGTCATTCTACAGCCTGAAAAATCAGTTCACCTCAAAGAACCTGTCGCGACGGACGAATATAGTACCTATATAGTTCTGGTACTCACATACGCCTCTGAGACATGGACACTGTCCAAATCTGACGAAACCCTCTTAGCCGCGTTCGAGAAGAAGATGCTCAGAAGGATACTTGGCCCCGTATGTGTGGAAGGACAATGGATGAGCCGATATAATGACGAGCTATACGAGATGTATGGCGACCTCACTGTCGTGCAGCGTATCAAGCTCGCCAGGCTCCGGTGGGTTGGCCATGTTGTACGCATGGAAACGGACGACCCAGCCCGTAAAGCGTTTTTAGGCCGTCCACAAGGACAGAGGAGGCGTGATAGGCCCAAATTGAGATGGCAAGATGGCGTGGAGGAGTCCACCATTAAGGCTGGGATAACAGACTGGCAGACAAAGGCGCGAGACCGTGAGCGGTTTCGGACACTCCTTTTTTGCATGAAAGCGTAAAATACGGACGTTCACGAATCCAACGTTTGCGGTGGCTGGAGTTGGGGCGCACATGGTACATGGCACAGGACAAGGGTCAGCGAAGGCGGCAAGTTCAGGAAGGATTCAAACCTCGTCCTCCAGTTCATACGATTTTGTTTCATCTAGACTTGTTCAGCCAACAACCCGTTTTACACTTTACCGGGATTGTTTGCTCAGGCCTACAGTCGGGCCAACATGAGTGCTTTGCTTTACATCCGTTTACACGTACATGTTCATGCGTTTCCTCAAAACTGTGAGTGTGCTTGTGATTTATTATAAAACAATGAAGGAGGCTTGTAGCTTTTTCAAGATTCCTTTATTTGGTGTTTAGAAGCATGATGATGACGACGATTACCCACCTCTGACGTCTACAAAGAATTGAGATGTTCGAGTTATCTTGCGATAATTTGATAAAACTACAAATATTCAATCGAGTAGATGTTTGAGAGCTGAACAAAGCATATAGTTATGACGAGTTTTTAGCCCGATCATCACCAATCTACCAAATTCCGAACCTGGAGTCTACTGTACGCGCGCGTATCTCAATTCAATGTAGTCTTTTTCTACTTATTAATTTTTTTCTTGTATATATAGTTTTACAACTTTGGTGAATTTAGAATGTAAATAAGTTTAAAAAATATGCATTGCATTTTAAAAGACAAAAGACAAGAATGAAACAAGAATCTCATCATCACCTAGAGTTGAAAATTGACAATACATTTAAACTAAATAAGTTCTAACATCCCCACACTTAGCGTTGCCCGAAACAGACGTGTTTTTTTTTTTGTTTGCGGAGCTCGAGTGGCGTATACAAATCGTTCAGAGTTGTAACAATGTTAGTGTCCGTGCAGAACAAGGCACTACATTGCCGAGCTTTAAAAAATAGTCGCTCACCCGATCCATCGTCACCCAAAGAAACATTTTGGACCTAGCTTGAACAAAAACTGGGTTGTCTTGCTCTATCTTCTATACCGCACCTGCTTGCACTCATTCGCGAGCGTTAAAATATACTCTCCCGATTTCATGTTCGCGCGAATTGCCTGCTGCTGTAAGAATGTATGAGTGAATGTGCAGCGTTTTTTTCTGTGCTTCCTCTTCTCCCCTCTCGTTCGTACTCCGTTCTTCCATCGATCCGATGCGCGATTCCTGATTCGACCGCGCAATAACATTTGTAAGGTTCCGCCGCAATGAGATACTGTACGAAAATATATCGAGCATTTTTATTTAGCATCCGTGGTCCACACGGAACGCCAATATACCAAACACCACCGCCGCCCTATATCAAATTCTCGATATTGGCGTGACGGTGTCTCCCCTCTCAGTACATTATCTGTACACCACTTGCAACATCTCCCCTTTCCCCCTCTCCTAGAACTCATTTAAACAATATTAGTGAGAGAATGGGGAGAGAGGGAGGAACATCAGCTTTTTTGCTCTCTCTCAAAAAATAAGTCCAAAATTGTCTGCCTTTGGGTACCAGTTTGGGTACTGAGATAGGGCCCCATCTCAGGTCCATAGTTTTACCCATTCATCGCGTTTTGGTCGTTTGGGCATGGATGGTGGTAAAAAGCGACGTGGAAGCTCTCCTCGTACAATGCGAGAGCAAGTGTGCGTAAAACCGAACATGTACCTCCAATCGTCGTGACCGGCACATCTGTAGGCGATGTCCATCGTAAAATAACTGGTGTTGGTGTAGTTAATTACACAACAAATACTACCGTGAAAGGTATCGTAGTGCATGCTACAAACACGAGTGATTTTCGTAAAATAATCGAGGAGTTCAAAAAAAACTTTGACACACTTCTACACACATCAACTTGATGACGAAAAAACCACAAAAATTGTCATCTTTGGCCTCCCTGATTATCTTTTGGAAGAAATCGAACGAGGTAAAGACCAAACTGATGGTGGCAACATCAGCGGGCCTACCAATAAAAAATCAGAATCTACGTAGGTGTGACGTACAGATAGATGAACGCACTTTTGAAGTCGTCTCACAATTCACCTATCTGGAGTCAAAGGTCAGCAACGACAATAGCATGAAGGCAGAGTTGCGCACAAGAATGCTGGCTGCCAACCGGTCATTCTACAGCCTAAAAAATCAGTTCACCTCAAAGAACCTGTCGCGACGGACGAATATAGTACCTATATAGTTCTGGTACTCACATACGCCTCTGAGACATGGACACTGTCCAAATCTGACGAAACCCTCTTAGCCGCGTTCGAGAAGAAGATGCTCAGAAGGATACTTGGCCCCGTATGTGTGGAAGGACAATGGATGAGCCGATATAATGACGAGCTATACGAGATGTATGGCGACCTCACTGTCGTGCAGCGTATCAAGCTCGCCAGGCTCCAGTGGGTTGGCCATGTTGTACGCATGGAAACGGACGACCCAGCCCGTAAAGCGTTTTTAGGCCGTCCACAAGGACAGAGGAGGCGTGATAGGCCCAAATTGAGATGGCAAGATGGCGTGGAGGAGTCCACCATTAAGGCTGGGATAACAGACTGGCAGACAAAGGCGCGAGACCGTGAGCGGTTTCGGACACTCCTTTTTTGCATGAAAGCGTAAAATACGGACGTTCACGAATCCAACGTTTGCGGTGGCTGGAGTTGGGGCGCACATGGTACATGGCACAGGACAAGGGTCAGCGAAGGCGGCAAGTTCAGGAAGGATTCAAACCTCGTCCTCCAGTTCATACGATTTTGTTTCATCTAGACTTGTTCAGCCAACAACCCGTTTTACACTTTACCGGGATTGTTTGCTCAGGCCTACAGTCGGGCCAACATGAGTGCTTTGCTTTACATCCGTTTACACGTACATGTTCATGCGTTTCCTCAAAACTGTGAGTGTGCTTGTGATTTATTATAAAACAATGAAGGAGGCTTGTAGCTTTTTCAAGATTCCTTTATTTGGTGTTTAGAAGCATGATGATGACGACGATTACTCACCTCTGACGTCTACAAAGAATTGAGATGTTCGAGTTATCTTGCGATAATTTGATAAAACTACAAATATTCAATCGAGTAGATGTTTGAGAGCTGAACAAAGCATATAGTTATGACGAGTTTTTAGCCCGATCATCACCAATCTACCAAATTCCGAACCTGGAGTCTACTGTACGCGCGCGTATCTCAATTCAATGTAGTCTTTTTCTACTTATTAATTTTTTTCTTGTATATATAGTTTTACAACTCTGGTGAATTTAGAATGTAAATAAGTTTAAAAAATATGCATTGCATTTTAAAAGACAAAAGACAAGAATGAAACAAGAATCTCATCATCACCTAGAGTTGAAAATTGACAATACATTTAAACTAAATAAGTTCTAACATCCCCACACTTAGCGTTGCCCGAAACAGACGTGTTTTTTTTTTGTTTGCGGAGCTCGAGTGGCGTATACAAATCGTTCAGAGTTGTAACAATGTTAGTGTCCGTGCAGAACAAGGCACTACATTGCCGAGCTTTAAAAAATAGTCGCTCACCCGATCCATCGTCACCCAAAGAAACATTTTGGACCTAGCTTGAACAAAAACTGGGTTGTCTTGCTCTATCTTCTATACCGCACCTGCTTGCACTCATTCGCGAGCGTAAAAAAAATACTCTCCCGATTTCATGTTCGCGCGAATTGCCTGCTGCTGTAAGAATGTATGAGTGAATGTGCAGCGTTTTTTTCTGTGCTTCCTCTTCTCCCCTCTCGTTCGTACTCCGTTCTTCCATCGATCCGATGCGCGATTCCTGATTCGACCGCGCAATAACATTTGTAAGGTTCCGCCGCAATGAGATACTGTACGAAAATATATCGAGCATTTTTATTTAGCATCCGTGGTCCACACGGAACGCCAATATACCAAACACCACCGCCGCCCTATATCAAATTCTCGATATTGGCGTGACAGTGTCTCCCCTCTCAGTACATTATCTGTACACCACTTGCAACATCTCCCCTTTCCCCCTCTCCTAGAACTCATTTAAACAATATTAGTGAGAGAATGGGGAGAGAGGGAGGAACATCAGCTTTTTTGCTCTCTCTCAAAAAATAAGTCCAAAATTGTCTGCCTTTGGGTACCAGTTTGGGTACTGAGATAGGGCCCCATCTCAGGTCCATAGTTTTACCCATTCATCGCGTTTTGGTCGTTTGGGCATGGATGGTGGTAAAAAGCGACGTGGAAGCTCTCCTCGTACAATGCGAGAGCAAGTGTGCGTAAAACCGAACATGTACCTCCAATCGTCGTGACCGGCACATCTGTAGGCGATGTCCATCGTAAAATAACTGGTGTTGGTGTAGTTAATTACACAACAAATACTACCGTGAAAGGTATCGTAGTGCATGCTACAAACACGAATGATTTTCGTAAAATAATCGAGGAGTTCAAAAAAAACTTTGACGCACTTCTACACACATCAACTTGATGACGAAAAAACCACAAAAATTGTCATCTTTGGCCTCCCTGATTATCTTTTGGAAGAAATCCAAACAGCACTGCATGTAAAACCAACGGCGATAAAAAAAAATTGCAGATTCTTAGAAAGAAATTCGAAATCAGATGAGGTATCTATTACATTTTATGAAGGGTTCAATAACCCTTAGTGAACTCAAAAATATTCGAGCAGTGAAACACCATCGCGTATTTTTTGAATATTATACATCTACAAGCGGGCCAATGCAGTGTAAAAACTGCCAGCGCTATGGTCACGGTAACGCAAACTGCCACCGCCCACCTGTGTGCGTGAAATGCGCTGGTTCACACGCATCCAAATCCTGTCCGCTTAGCGTAACTACTACTAGCCCAGACGGTAAAATAGCGCCGACAAAGCTGCGCTGCTCTAATTGCGGTGACCACCACACAGCCAATTATTCAGGCTGTCCTACACGTGTAAGCGTAACTAAAGCAACTAAAGCGCCACCTAAGACGAAAGAATTCAAATACAACGAAAACAGTTTCCCCTCAATAGGAAATCCGCCCAAGCCAAGCCAAGTGCCGATTAACTATTCAAATGTGTTCAATTCAAAGAAAAACACTTCTACAGGAGATTTCGACATAAATTTTGAAGAAATAGGCCAAATTGTCGAAGACATATTTACACATTTAAGCGAATGTCGCAAAAAAAAGATTTAATTTCCGTAATAGTACAGATAACAGCTAAATATTTTTTCTCCAATGGCAAATAAAAAGGCTTTAAAAATTATGTATTGGAATGCCAATGGCATAGCCAGCAAACAACATGAATTTTTCAATTTCATGGATGCAAATAAGATACAAATAGCAGCTCTGAATGAAACATTCCTTAAATGTAATATGCGTTTTTCACATTGTTTCACATTGTGCGGAATTTGGGGCAAGTGTGCCATACGGGGCAAGAGTGCCACCAAACATTTTTCCTCAAAAACTTTAGTTTAATGATCAATTGTGTATACAGTTGGTTGCTTTCCAATGACTAGGTATACTGAGCCGACAATTTCATATAGACCAATCGAAATTTCCCATTGTTTTGAACTGATTTATGTTGAGTTTCAAAATTGAGCAGAATATTATAATTTTTTAATCCAACCAAATAAGCTCTCAAAAATCATGCGAACAATCAACCGAGAAAATATTTACACCACCGCATGGCTGAGAAAACGTGAATTTTTTTGTGGGGTTAGTTGAAAAAAACTTTCTTTTTGTCACTGAAAAATTCAATTTCAAAAAAGTTACAAAAAGTTTTGGGGCAAAAGAGCCATCTCTATTTGGGGCAAGTGTGCCACCATCTTTCATAGGCGCGAGCTGTCAAAAATGTAAACATTGTTGCCTGCGTTCAGCAGGCATTCCAGTATGGTTCGCTTTTACGAGCGGATTCTACTCCGGAAAAACAGACCAGCAACAACCCATATTGCGAAACAGTTAGTGATGAAAAGGGGTTCATTGGTGACTCAAGACATGTAGGAATACATACACTAGTGGTACAAACGTAATAATTTCAAATTATCTAAGAAATACGGTTATTTTAACTAGGTGGCCGTCTTGCCCCATACGAGTGGCCGTCTTGCACCATAGCCCAAAAAACAACTTCTTTTTTGACCCTTTTTAAAACGCTTCAAAAATTGTTTTGTTTGCACTTTTTTCAAGCGAAACTCATTTATAAGTGAGGAAATAGATGTAAAATGGTTATGAGATTCAAATCGGCTTTTGTAAAACACGTTTTAGTGAGTTATAACTTGAAATGCTTAAGGTGGCACACTTGCCCCAAATTCCGCTAATTATATTATACATAGACTAGATAGAGAAACTACAACAAAAGGTGGTGTAGCTGTAGTAGTCAGTAAAAATATCACCCATAAATTTCTTCCTTCATTCAAATTAAAATCACTAGAAGCCATAGGCATACAGTTACAAACTGATAGAGGGAAAATAAGTATAATATCAGTTTATAATCCTGGAGCAAACAGAGATTGTGAGTGTTTTAAAGCAGACGTTAACCTATTGAGTGCTAGCCCAAACAGTTATTTCCTTTGTGGCGACTTTAACGCTAGACACAGGCTATGGAATTGCCAAAGTGCAAATCGGATGGGAAAACCCCTTTTTGAAATTTAACAAAGAGGAAATTTTTCGATTCACCATCCACATAACCCTACATACTTTCCCAGTGATGAAAATCGAAACCCATCCACTATTGATCTCGTTCTAACAAACAATTTACATCAGATAACATCACTACGAACAATAACCGAATTTACATCCGACCATCTTCCTGTGATCTTTAAAATTTCCTTTACCAATAGCTTTAAACCATGTGACAACAGTATTCCAAACTAGTCCAAAGCAAATTGGACAGGGTATCAAAAATACATTTCGCAACACATACAGCTGTCAAACTTGAATTTAGCTAAAATTAACAATGAAAAACAAATTGATCTCATGGTAGCCTATTTTTCTAAACTAATCAGCACTGCACATAGTAAATTTGTACCACTAACTAAAATAGACCGATATAAATTAATAATCCCTGAGGCTACACTAAACAAAATGAAATACAGAAACCAATTAAGACGCCGATGGCAAAGAAATAGGTGGAACCATACTTTAAAAAAAGTATACAAAACATTAGCAAAACAAGTTGAAGAGCAAATATCCCTTTTCAGAAACAATGTTTGGTCTACCAACTTAGAAAAAATGAACAAAACACGTAATAATTCTAGGCTATGGAGATTTGTTCGGATCTTGAATGGAGACAGTAAAACTATACCCCCAATTAAAGAACATGGAAATTTCTTACTAACAAATCCTGAGAAATGTGAAGCCTTAAAAGCTCACTTTGAAAACGCTAACAATACCACAATACAAACAAAAAGCTCTCAGGAGCGCTTAGTTAAAAAAAAAAACACTTGATGAATTCAACAACTTTCACTCCTTACCAGCTAACTTAGATAAAGAATTAATTAAACCAAAAAAACTTTGTCAAATAATTAAGAAACTACAATCAAAAAAATCAGTAGGTATTGATAACATTAATAACACAGCTATAAAGAAAATACCGATGCAGGGAATAATTTACTTGACATTTATGTTAAATGCATGCTTAAAATTATGCTACTTCCCTAATGATTGGAAAAAGGAAAAATAATTCCTATTCCAAAATCAAACAAAGATCCCAGCGATACTAAAAACTATAGACCGATAAGCCGCTTGAGTTGCCTGGGAAAAACCTTTAAAAAACAAATTGCTGATCGTATAAAAAAAAACACATTGATATTCACAACATTATCCCAAAGTATCAATTTGGTTTCCAAGCTGGATTATTCACAACTCACCAATTACACAGATTAACAAACACTATAAAATCACAAAGAGAAAAAAAGAAGTCAACATGATTAGCATTACTAGACCTACAAAGGCCTTTGATACGGTTTGGCATGAAGTAATAATAACAATCAAACTTGTATCCTACAATTTTCCTCCAAATCTGATTCGACTCATCAGTTCATTTCTCAAAACGCGAACAGGCTCGGTTCACATAAATATTTTTACCTCCACACCGTTCTACCTATTAGCAGGTCTTCCTCAAGGAAGCGTACTTTCACCGATTCTGTTTAATATTTACACATGCGATATTCCAAAAATGAAAAATGTCAAACAATACTCTTTTGCCGATGACTTTGCGATTAGTTCTTCTGCCAAATATCCAAGAGCGATTATAAAAAGCCTAAACAAAGGACTAAATGAGTATGCAAGATACTGCAAAACATGGAAGCTGAAAGTAAATGAATCTAAAATTGAAGCTATTTTTTTCGCGCGTGGCACAAGTAGAAGAAAATTGCCAGATAGAAAATTAAACATTAGTGATAATGAAGTGGAATGGAAAAATGAAATTAAATATTTGGGGGTTACACTGGACAAAAGGTTAACATTCAAAAAACATATTGAAAATAGAATACTCTCTGCAACAAAAACCTCATTATGTCTTTATAGCTTTACTAGCAGGAAATCAAAAATAAACTTAAAAAATAAGCTTTTGCTTTATAAACAAATCCTACGACCTATATTTTTATATGCATACCCTACACACTTAAAGAAAATCCAAGTGTTCCAAAACAAATTTCTTAAACGAATCCTTAATTTACCACTTTGGCATAGTACTAGTGACATTCATCATAGAACAAATATGATAAAAATAATACAATATGCTGATCTACTATTAGAAAAGTATAAAACAAATTGTACGTCCAGCCCGTGGTGATTTGTAAATAGGTTATAGTAAAGTAATTTCTTTTCTTTCTTCTTTGGCTCAACAACCGATGTCGGTCAAGGCCTGCCTGTACCCACTTGTGGGCTTGGCTTTCAGTGACTAATTGATTCCCCCCCATAGCAGGATAATCCTACGTATGGCGGCACGGTCTATTTGGGGATTGAACCCATGACGGGCATGTTGTTAAGTTGTACGAGTTGACGACTGTACTACGAGACCGGCTCATTAAATAGTTAATTAAAGTAAATAGACTAGATTATAAATTTATGTAATAGAGGAAAGATTAGTGTAGATAAGGTTGAGCATATTATGATAGATAAGGTAGATTCTCTTTCATTATCATTTTTTCTTAGACTATAAGTCCTCAATGTGACCAGAGTTTTTTTCAAAAAACGTTACCCTGCAGAAGAACTCCACTCTAATGCGATGGCTGAAACATGATCCTATCATGACGTGTAAACTGTTAAATTTATCCAGTATATTGTGTAAAAGGCTCATCAATCATAGCTCCACTACATTGTAATTAAAAATAGTAAACAATGAAAATAAAAACTTTCTATGATGAGTTCTAACAAAGTCAGAGCACCATTTTCTGAATTCAGATAACAAACCAGCATTGACAATTTCCTGTGGCATTCTATTGTATTACTGGATACCTCTTTGAAACAAAGAATTTCTGGCATCTGCAGTCACATAGTTTGGCACTCTTGGAGCATTAGCTCCCCGTGTATAAGTGATAAGTAAAATTGTATCTTACCGCAACGGTGTACATCCTATCTCAGTTTGCAAATAACTCCAACCTTTTTGGCCACTTTCTTTATAACGTTGTCAATATGATCCGTAAATCTGAATTTATCGTCAACTATCACTCCTAAATATTTTACTCTAGATACAATTTATACAGATACATTATTTATTAATAGTTGAGTGGGTAGGCTAAATAGTTTTCTACACACAACCAAGGCTTTAGTTTTTTAAGGATTCAATTTGAGTTTTTTTATGTTTCAGCCACCCATCCAGTAAGTCCAGATCCTGATTAAGATTCCTAACAATATCACAATGATCACTACCACTAATGAAGATGACGGTGTCATCCGCAAATAAATTGATGTCACAATGCTATAAAACCCTTTTCATATCGTTAATATACATTAAGAAAAGTATTGGTCCTAGAACACTTCCCTGAGGTACTCCTAGAGTAATCTCGACGGCACTTGATATTTTGTTATTAAATACAGTTCTCTGTGTTCTGTCTTGGAGATAACTCTCGAACCATCGTAATTCGTTGACTTTAATGCCAAAACTCACTAACTCTTTTATTAATAGTGGCCTCGAAATTGTTTCAAAGGCCCTTTTAAGATCGAGTAATACAGCAGTTGTAGTATTTTTTACCGTCAAAAGCTTCCTTCCATTTTGCCAGCACTAGGTTAAGAGTCGATTCGCAAGAATGGCCAACCCTATAACCCGAATGTTCAGGTCTACATGAATGATTGCTGTTTATTCTTCTTCTTCTTTTGGCTCAACAACCGTTGTCGGTCAAGGCCTGCCTGTACCACTTGTGGGGTTTAGCTTTCAGTGACTTTTGGATTACCCCCCAATGCAGGATAGTCAGTCCTACGTATGGCGGCACGGTCTAGTTGGGGCTTGAACCCATGACTGGCATGTTCTTAAGTCGTACGAGCTGACGACTGTACCATGAGACCGGATTGCTGTTTATATATTCTACTAATTTTTCTTTAACAACTGTCTCTAATACTTTTTTAAAAATATTTAATTTGTTTATAGGCCTGAATTCATTTACAAGAACAGTTCCCGATACTTGTTGTATAGGTACAACAAGAGACTCTTTCCAGGAGGTTGGAAACACTCCTCTCGTGATCGAATAATTAATAATCTTTAGTAGTGCATGTCCTACAGTGTTAAAACAATCTAGTAGGATTTTTCAATTGATATTATTGATTCCTGATGAATTACAGTAGAACGTCGATTATCCGGGGGCGGATTAACCGGCGGGCGACTTAACCGTGCGCATAAATGTGACAGCTGTTCAAACGTACAGCGAACATTTGCAGCGATAGTCAAGTGGGCAACCAGATTTTTGTGCAGCTCTAAAGTGTCTAGTGATATTTTAGAAATTCATTTTTGTGCATGAACAGTTGTTAAACCTATAGTTATTGATTAAAATAATATTTTACTAACGATTAATCGATTTATTCAAGTTAGATTAATCATAAAACTAATAAAAAACTAGTAATAAAATAATTTTTATATGAAAATGACATTTCTTGAACCATTATCCGTGCAAATCGATTAACCGGCAACCGTCCGGTCCCGAGCTGCCCGGATAATCGACGTTCTACTGTATTTACATTTTTAACCACGTTTTTCAATTGTCCTTAGGAAATGGATCTAAATTTATATATATTATCCGTTTCTCGAAGGCTGTAAGCTTCATTTGTTTGACCAATACTATGACGAATGTCCAATACACTCGGGACAAAGAATTTATTAAAAGTTTCGGCAATTTTCTGTGAGTCATACACCGTTGATCCATTGAATATTATAGAAGGACTATTAAAAGTTTCTCTTGTATTCAGTAAAGATTTAAAGACTTTCCAAAGTTCCTTACTATTCTTCCTATTCTGATTAATTTTATGTACAAAATACGATCTTCGGGTTGTAATTAAAGCTCTACTATACAAATTTCTAGCTGTTTTATAAATTGTCCAATCAGAATTCTGGTTTGTTTGGAGAAATTTGTTATAGTTTTTGTCTCGTTTACGTTTCTGCTGGGCCAATTGAATTGTGTACTATTTAGCTGAGCAATTTGTATTTATTATTTTCTCTTCCACAAGCTGTGAAATACTATTCTCTAAGACAGCTGTTAATCTAATACATTTATCGTTGACATTAGCATCATTTTCCTGGATTCCTTCAGACACCATCCTATTTAAAATTTTTGACGAGTACTTTTTCCAGCACTTAACTCGTAATAGATTAAAACGGGTATATTTTTCATCGATTGACCATAGAATTGTTTCATGATCTGAAATTTTTCAGTTTTTATTAATGCAAGTTGAAACTGAATAGCTTTTTGTATACATGTAGAAATTTTATTCGGTTTCTGAAAAAGTAACTTTTTATTGATCGCTTCAATTCGCAAAAAAAAAGCCTATCCAGCGCTCTCGATTTTAACGCTGTGCGTTCTCTCTCTCGCAACTCCCCAACGGGACAAAAGTAGAAAGCTTGAAGCAAAATAATCGTTTGTCTCGCTTTATCCTCTATACCGCGCTTGCTTGCACTCATGCGCGAGCGCTCGAGTATATTCTCTCAGAACTGAGTATTCGCAGTTCAACCCGTGCAGTGAGAATGT
Source organism: Anopheles gambiae (assembly GCF_943734735.2). Taxonomy (NCBI): domain Eukaryota; kingdom Metazoa; phylum Arthropoda; class Insecta; order Diptera; family Culicidae; genus Anopheles; species Anopheles gambiae. The sequence continues at coordinate 23,937,233 of NC_064600.1, read as the reverse complement.
ATGTGTTAATGTGTAGCAAAATTTGTCTCTGTATCTCATTCCCCCATCCCGAAAAAACCACGTTCACTCTCCGCGCACTCTTACAATTTTAGCGCGCACGCTACATACTACACAATACAAAAGGTCGTTTTAACCGCGCGCACTGATCAAAGTCGCGATGGTTCAATCGGAACGCCGACGCTCCAAGTCAGAGATTTGGTCTGAAGAAAAAAGTTTTTCTGACCAAATTGACAACACACACGCGACGACACACATCGTCACATCGACCGCCGTCGATGGAACTGAGTGATATTCTAAAAATAGATCTGTGGAGCAAGTGAGAAGGGGGAGGGGCGTAGAACAAGAACGTAAGCGTGAGAGAGAGTCGTCGCGTGCATGTGTGTGGTGTGTGGTGTACACGCGAGAACTCATTTTTTTGCTCTTTTCTCGAACCCAGATGTTCTACATTCTTCTAATTTTAAGCAACCAAAGTAGAACGGGAAGTAGAAGGCTACTTCATATTCAACTTTCCTTACTACGTTCGAGCGTTTTGACTCGCTTGGGTCGTTCCTAATTCGCTCTCGTTCTCCCGATCTTGCTACTGTTAACACTCTCCTTACAAACAAAAAGCACACTACAAACAACGAGAGCGCGATTTACTGGCGAGGGGTATGTAGAAGCAAGGGTAAAAGGTGTGAAACACAAGGATGCGAGAGTACGTTTTGGTTTCTACCAAGGATAATGTACTTAGAAGGTTGATTTTAATCGCTTTTGCTTGGCGACATTGTGGGAGACATCTGTCACTCTCTGCATACAAATCAAAGTGGGTATAGGGACTAGGTGGGCTTATAGGTTTAGCGGGAGGGCCATATTGGACGAACGAATGACAGGAGGGGATTCGATTTTGATACGTAGTTTTTCACCCACACTACGACACATCAACCAAAACAGCCATTGGAAATCACACGCATACATAAACAAATGATCGAATCCCCTCGTGTCATTTCGTTTTCATTTTTAATACAGCACGGCTGTCAAATTGTTCGGGATAAACCAAGGTGTTATAAATGAAAAGGTGAAGTTGTTCAGAGCAAAATGACATTTCTCGACTTGACATATCTCTTCCTGGGGCTCCGGTATAAAAATCGGAGAGGGCTGGTGCGGGGTAATGAAATTTGTATGCAGAGAGTGACAGATGTCCCCCACAATGTCGCCCAGCAAAAGCGATAAAAATCAACCTTCTAAATACATTATCCTTGGGATAAACCCACGTTGACACATTTTTCCCAAATGTTTGAGCCACCGGTTAGTGACCCTAACCTTATTGAGGGTGGGCTACTCTACACGCCAGAGAACTTAATTAATCTCTCTGATATTTCAGTTAGCTCTGAAATAGTTGTACAGGTGTTATTTGAGATGAAACGTACTTTTACTCCTGGTCCAGATGGCATTCCTGCCTCTGTTTTAATAAACTGTAAGGACGTGCTTGCTCCACACCTTGCTAAAATTTTCAACCTTTCACTTTCTCTCGGGGTCTTTCCTGCTCTTTGGAAATCCTGTTGAATTTTTCCGGTACACAAAAAGGGATGCCGTAGCATTGTCTCTAATTATCGTGGGATAACTCAAACATGTGCCACAGCCAAAACTTTTGAGCTATGTATCCTTCCAACCATACTTCATAGTTGTAGTTCAGCTATTAGCCCTAAACAGCATGGGTTTATGCCTGGTAGGTCTACTTCAACTAATCTCATGTCTTTTATTTCCAATATTTTTAGATCTTTTGAGGCCGGTACCCAACTTGATGCAATATACACCGACTTTCATGCTGCTTTTGTTAGTTTACCTCACTCTTTATTATTAGCTAAATTGTCTAAACTTGGTTTTGGTGATGGCATTATTAGCTGGCTGTCCTCATATTTAAGTAATCGATCATGCAGGGTTAAAACCGGGTCGTACTTTTCTGAGGAGTTTTTTTGTACGTCAGGTGTCCCTCAGGGTTGTGTGCTAAGTCCACTTCTGTTTTCTTTGTTCATCAATGATGTTTGTAATGTTTTACCTCCTGATGGTCATCTCCTTTATGCGGATGGTATCAAAATCTTTTTACCTGTGTCTTCTTCTTCTGATTGTCTGAGACTTCAGCATTACTTCAATGCATTTGCTCATTGGTGTTCATCCAATTTACTTCGTCCCGAAGTAAATGTCCCGAAAAATGTTCTGTTATTTCTTTCTCTCACTCTCTTTCTCCTATTTTATTTAACTATACTCTCTCTAGCGCTTCCCTCTCTCGTGTTATGTCCATCCGTGACCTTGGTATTATACTTGACAGTCCTCTTAACTTTAAACTGCAGCTTGATGAGGTGCTACTAAAAGCAAATCGAACCCTTGGGTTTATCTTACGTTTTACCTCTATTTTTAGAGATCAAAGCATCCTAAGAATCCTTTATTGTGCTTTGGTAAGGCCTATTCTTGAATATGCTAGTATCATCTGGAATCCTCCCACTATTGATGGCTGTTCGAGAATTGAAAGCATTCAGCGCCTCTTTACCAGGATTGCCTTTCGTCGTTTGTTCGGTGCTGCCTCACTACCTCCCTATGAAACGCGATTGCAGTTATTCAATCTTCACTCCTTAAGCTTCCGCCGCCAAGTGTTTCAGGCTTGTTTTATTGGTGGCTTATTACTTTCTGCTACTGATGCTCCTGATTTACTCTCGTCCATCTCGCTGTATGTTCCCTCTCGTTCTCTTCGTCCACGTGATCCTCTGTCAATTGAAACACGCCATACTCTTTATACTTTCAATGACCCTCTTCTGTCCTGTTTCAGGTTGTTTAACCACTGTTACTATCTCTTTGATTTCGACTCATCTCTTAACTCTTTCCGTAACCGTATTTTTTCTTCTAATTCCCTTTAATTATTCTCCTTCGTTTTCTATTACTCTCTTTTTTTTTGTTAAGTTTATGATAGTCTCTACGCTCTACTCTTGTTTTTTTTTTCTTTTCATTTTTGCTAGGTCAAGACTAGGTTAGTTAGGCTTAGTTTTTCATGAATTATTTTGTTTATTTGTTAGTATTAAATTAGTTTTAAGTCTATTATATTTAGCCTTGATGGCGGATATTGTATGAAATAAATGAAATGAAATGAAATGAAATGAAATGAAATGATACAAATGTCATTACCCCGTACCAGCCCTCCCTGATTTTTATACCGGAGCCACCGGAACAGTTGTGTCAAATCGAGAAATGTCATTTTGCTCTGAACAACTTAACCTTGTCATTTTAAAGCACCTTGGTTTCTACACAGTGCCGGCCCTAAGGACAAAGAGCGGGTAATTTTTAACATGGTGTGCGTAAAAACCTAGAGTTAAGCCGATGGAAGATTTCCTAGGCTTAAAAAAGGGGAGGGAACGGGTACCACGGTTTTCTCCCGCTTCCATACAAAATACACGGTGCGCTCTCTCAATGCTCGAGCATCATTTCGTGTGCTCTGTGTGCGTTTCTTTCGTTCAGCGATCGCTCACACTCGCTGCGTATTTTTTTTTTTGTTATCTAAAGCTCAACACAATCACGCTTAGGTATTTCTTTTTTCATCACTTTATTGAATCTTTTACACATTTACATTATATGATTTCACACATTTACGTACGTTGACACGTAATATTTAACTCATAAAATAGATAGCTCCACAGGTGCAAACGTTGAAGTGGCCGACTATCTGCGTAGATCCTGTTACACACGTTTATTACTGTAAAAAAGTATGAAATGAAGCTGCGCGATTTACATAACATACATTACGAATCATTCGCGCATCTTCATTTCAATGCGCATAAAATTTGAACACTTGAATACTTCACAAAATTATAACACCAAGCGGCCAGGACTTAGGCTGACACACGTGCGGCTGCTCGCTGCGGATCCTTGAGCTGTACTGACGCTTTCGTGTGGTAGTAAGAACGAGAGCACACAGAGGAATTTTCGGTGCAGCAATGCAAGCGAGACACCGATATCAGAACAACGCTGTGACCAGATCAATCTGAGCGCGCTAGCGGAAAGTAAACGCACACATTTATACACTTGTAACTGTGTAAGTGCCAAAACTGTGTAGAAACCATAACGCGCTCTCATATCCTTGTGTTTCATACCGTTTCCCTTTGTTTCTACATACCCCTCGCCTGTAAATTGCGCTCTTGTTGTTTGTAGGGCAATAAATGTTTTCCTACTGCGTGTTTTCGTGTGGGCCGATTCACTACTAGTCGTATGCCCATTCCTTCTGTAATCCTTTTTAGATGTCTAGACTCAGATGGGTTCATCCAGTTGATATATAAATCTCCCATTGCTATATTTATTTTATCGTATTCTGAAAATTGTTCTTATCACTCTTCAAGAATAGCTTGGAACCTAGAATGACTTGAACTGGGTGAGTGATAGATTAGGCCGTACCTTGCTTATGTAGTATTTTTCAAAACTGAAATTGCTAGGAACAGTTCTAAGAAATTGATAAGTTACCTTCTTTCGCTCCATTTAGGAGCACCTTAAATTGTACTGAGTTATGTATATACAGGGCGTTCGGGATAATTTTGACAGTCACCTACGGAAAAAGAAAAAAAAAATATGGAAAAATTAATCATCGGGGAAATTGTTTTTGTTTTAGAAATAGTAGCTTACCATGTATTTTATTAATTTTATTCAAAATATCCGCCCTCGGCTTCTATTACGGCCTCCACCCGTCTCCGGAACCGGGAACAAGCCCTGGCGTCAGTTTCGCGGGGTAGGGCCGCGAAAACGGACCTGATTTTCGCCATCAGCTCCGCCTTGGTGTTGCTGGAGGTTCTGTTGGTGTCCCGTTCCACCGCGCCCCACACGAAATAATCCATTGGATTAAGATCCGGGGAGCTGGGATGCCACACATTCGGCGCGGTGAAGTCGTTGAGATTGGCCGCCATCCACTTTATCGTTTTGGAGGCTGTATGGCACGGAGCGGAATCCTGCTGGAACACGTACGGTCTGCCGTTGGCTACTCTCGTGATCCAATGCTTCACGGCGGTGTCCAACATGGAAATGTACCCGTCCGCCACCCCCATCGCACGTGCCAACGGCCGAATTCCGATCCCCGGATTTTCCATCACGCGCGCTTGGAGGTCAGCCAGGAAAGCGTCGGTCCGCACGCAATCCCGCCGCTGAAAATGTGGTTTTCGTGCTGCCACCGCTTCGTCGTCGTCGCTGTTTTCTCCCAGCTCACTCCGGATCGCCTTCACCGTGTTCAGCGAACACTGCACGCACTGCATAATGTCGCGGTTGTCGCGTCCGGCGCGGATCATCATGATGCATGTGATCCGCTTCCACAATGTATTCTTTTTGGCATTTTTTTTTTTTATCGCGGGATGTTTTCGCTGCTTGTTCCGTACACTTTTAGCTGCCGAATGACGTATTGCTTGTTTTCCTATGCCAACTCGATCACGAGTGATAAACAAAAATGTAACTGTCAAAATTATCCCGAACGCCCTGTGCATTAATGCACCACCAGTTTAGAATGTGATAAACATTAAACTGTATTGTAGCCTTTTAGTAAATATTGTTCGAAAGCTTCCGGATCAACTATGTGAGTCTCAGATAGAAATATTAGTAATGGATGTATTTTGTCAACCATAGTTTTAAGCATACTGTAATTAGAAGACAGACCTCCAATATTTAAGTGTACATAAGGAAAATTCTTTTTATGTTTCAGGGTGGATGTTAATTGCTATTGAACTAGTTCTTGATTACTCAGTTTTAGCTTCTTATAACAACCCGCTGCGCAAAGCGACGGAAGAAATCATGCCGTTTGGAGAATTTTATCATGCCATCTTTTTCCCTCTAACGGCAAATTTGTCAAGCAGCTCGTCGAGCTACCCGTCCCTGGCTCCACCTCATACCCCTCGCCTGAGCGCGCTGTCGAAGGTTTGGATGTGTTGGTGCGTCAGACGGCCAATCGCTGTCAGCCGTCGTCCGTGCTTTTTCCCTCCATAGCGCCATCTCTTTCTCGCGTGTGGTCAATGCTCATGAGTTGCTGTGGCGCTTAAAAAACCGTTTATACACATTGCGGCGATGAAGTTGCATTTTTACAAATCAAACCAAAAAAGCGCAATGAGTTCAATTGCTGCAATGTAAAAATGACTACGGAATCGCTAGCGCACGATGGAGGGTTTGCTGTGCAACGCGCAGAATCATAATTCGCTCTAACACGTTTCTAACACTAAGCATTTGCTTTCGTCTGTTGTGGATTACACAGATATGCTAAGCATGGTTGTGAGTGTGCGTGTGTATGCAAAACTGTCGCCAAATGTAATTTCTTCCGGAATGTTATGATCCATCGGTCAAAGAAAGGAGGGTGTTCATGAAAGGCGGAAAGACGAATTGAGGCCCCTGAGGAGGGGGTGGTGGCACACAGCTGTTGGGAGATTGAACAGTATACTTAAATTGCCGGCGGGAAGGGGGGTGGCCATGGAAGCCCTACGATCATCGGTCACAGGCCCTAAAATTGTTGTCGCCATGGGGGGTAGGCAGTCCACTTGTAGACATACGGCATACTACAGCCTAGAAATCTTCGGCGACCGCCTAGTCCACCTACCGTTAGGTCCACCGCTGGTTCATGACGGTGTTTTTTTTATCGTGGAGGTGCATCCTTCCCCCTGCCTACAGCGTATGCATCGAGCAGGATACAGTGTGGCAGTATGCAAGTTGCACGCTGGATAGGAGCGGTCCCGCGGCACCGTCATCATTCCGCACATCTGCATTCCCGTCGTGGGTTCTAACCGCGTATGAACCGTCCGCCGTAGCAAAGGGTTAGTCACCGGCTCCGGCTACGTGGTACTCAAGTCCTGAAAAGGCCGGCATGATCGCGTTGGCTATTAGGCCAATAATAATAATAAAAATAATGATAATAATAATAATAATAAAAAGAACTTAGCGTAGCAGTTCACACCCGGGTAAGAGTTTGTCTTGACTTTGTAGCTGCCGGGCTACCGTTGTGACGAGACAAATACACGGAATGCACTCGACCAAAACATGAACCTACCGATCCGAACCCATTCCAAGGCATTGCCGGTCAATCGGCGTCATGATAACGACTCCAAACCAACAAGCCACCAGATTCTGGACGGACATGTGCAGCACCATACGCGCACCGTAATAAACAAATCCAGAATCCTCTTTTGTATGGATTCAATTCAAAATGTTGTTTCCAATTGCCACTTTATTTTTTGTTAAAAAAAATTAAAAAAAAAAATTATTGCCACTATACATCGTGGTACATGATGCTTAGAAGGTCGTTGAAGCATCAAACATGTTCAAATTAAAAAAATATTAGATTAGTGTTAGATGTTCTCCTACGCTTGTTTTAAATAGGCTTCTTAACCCACAATTGTCACGGGCATCAAATGGTCTCATCAGCAGCGGCACGAAATAAAATAAACTGTAATATGTTTGATGGCTGTTACGGTCGCCATGTGGTATGTTTTGAGATAGTCACAGTATGTTAGATTTTGGGTCGATCGCAATGTAGTAACTTTGAACTCGCGTTGGTCAGGGTGGCCTTCGTCATCGTTTGCCGAATTTAGTAGAACTGAGGTGGATACTGTTCCGAAGCGGACTTTCGACACTTGATCGTCCAGGCGATCATAGAAACCTTTAGGAGGTTTCCCTTACTGGAAACGTTGGAGTTTAGAGGCCTTACCTTGGGCAGGGGGACATATCTAAACTCTTTAAATGAGAACTCGATAGATGTAGGATGGGCATAGTCCTATCCTGACAGTCCGAACGAATCTGACCTGCCATGATCGGAGTTGGTTTTATTTATACTCAAAAGAAGTTAAGGGTTTCTCACATTTGGTTCCGGGTTGTATGTTGAAAAGTTATTGTTTTCACTAAGCTAGTTACGTTTGTCTTTTGTTGATAAGAACGATGGTTCTTGTCACTAAGTTCCTGTTTTGGGTTTAATGCTTCTACTGTTCCTGCTTTGGGTTATAAAGCATAAACTGTTCCTGTTTATGTTGTACGTTTCGGTTGGTTCTGTTAAGTGTGTCACAATTGTTTTTATATGAACGGTGTGGCCTGAGCTCTTCCGGGTGTGTATGGTATGATCTGATTTACTGAATGTGTTATAATGAATGTGTTACAATGGTGTGACTTGGCTTTCCAATGTGTCTATAGCTGATAGTGTGTATTATAATTAGTTCTGTATAGCAGATATGCTACACCTCCCCCCTTTAATAGAATAACGTAAATAATGAAATTGTTTGAAGTTATTCTTTTCATTTAATTAAATTGATTTTTTTTTTTGCTATGCTTTTTGTGGTTTAGTAATAAAATCATTTCTTATCTCTTAAGGTGGGTAATATTTTATGTAAATAGATCTATTGTTTAGAGATAAAGAATTGGGAATATTTAATTTTCCTATAAAATATTTAGATTTTCCTATAATTTGTTTGTTAGGTTCACATATAGAGTTTTCTGCTTTTATAGATATTATGACTTTTAGCATGGAGATAACATTATGAAATTTTACTAGGAGCTCTTTTAAATACTTTTCGTAAGCAATAGTTCTTCTTGGTTCTTTTACGTTTACATCACATAATGTGGAATAATTCATTTTTCTAGCCTTTTTATCCTGGCAATATAATTCATTGTTTGATTCATTTATATAATTCTTCTTTGATTTGATGCTACGTTTTCTTCTCTTTAGATGTTTTAGCTCGGTTGTATGATTTTTGTTGCAAGAAATCTCATCATTTATTTCCATTTTGTCTAGCAGTAATAAACTATCTGTCACTTGTTCTTCAACAATATTTTTCTCATTGTCATTACTTGTTGTAATCATTTGTATATGTTGTTTGTTTTCATGTTTATAATCATGTTTAGTATCATTTTCATATTCTTTTGTTAAGTTATTATTTTCTTTAATTATTCTTTCAGAGTCGTCTCTTGACTTATTCATATCATTAATTGTTTCATCATTCAATGCATTTCTTCTTGTTGATTTATCTTCAAGTTTTCTGTTTAAATAGTTCGTTTTGCTTTTAATATTTTTATAATCTTTTTGAGTTCGATCGTTCATTTGAATAGTATCTGTATAGTCTTCGTAATTTTGATTATTAAATTGTGTATGATTGTTTTGTTCTGTTCTTACATAACAGCATTGGATTTTATTGGAATTGTTCTGACTACTGTTGTTATAGTTGTATTCGCGATTATTGTATCCTTGGTTAATTTGACTCATACTACTACAATCGCTTAACTGATGGTGGCGTTTATAGAAACTGAAATTGTTATTATTTCTATAACTGAATTTGTTGGATGGTGTTTTAGTTGTTATTGATTGACCTTTTTTTGAATAAATAGCATGTATCTTTGTTGTTGCTGCTCATGATGATGCCTCGTTACCGGTGCTTGGTGTTTAATCGATGCTTGGTGTTTACTCGATGTCTGATAAGAATTTTTACGATGTCATCAGTCGTCACTCGACGTCTTTTCGAGGTTGGGACCCTATGTCCATTCGCGCATGCCAATCCATATTGGGCAGTGAACTCGCCTTGTCTTCTCGTCTTCCACGTTGGGAACGGTTGTTCCATTCAATCACACTGGTTACATCTCGTGGACTGTATTCTCGCCATTCATTCTATCACCTTTCCGATGAACATCACTTCTACATAGGTATTGCTTATGGTTACACTGCACTGCTTCTCATTACTCATGACATCATTATTTCCGTTTACTTTGGTTTTGAGCTCGATGCGATGTTCCTCACTTCAAGGTAACTCTAGTTTGCAAACTGATCGCTTAAGGGTTTATTCATAATTTTGTTGCATTTTTGCACGTTGAGGAAGGTTGTCACAACACTTTTTTTTTGTATAATTGCTGTACATCACTTTTTTTTTCGCCCTTCAAACGATTCACCACTTATATTTTCGCTGAGTTATCATTTTGTACACCACACTGTACTTGCTTTTGATCGCTCATTCATAGCTATTGTTAAGTTAAGGGTTTCTCACATTTGGTTCCGGGTTGTATGTTGAAAAGTTATTGTTTTCACTAAGCTAGTTACGTTTGTCTTTTGTTGATAAGAACGATGGTTCTTGTCACTAAGTTCCTGTTTTGGGTTTAATGCTTCTACTGTTCCTGCTTTGGGTTATAAAGCATAAACTGTTCCTGTTTATGTTGTACGTTTCGGTTGGTTCTGTTAAGTGTGTCACAATTGTTTTTATATGAACGGTGTGGCCTGAGCTCTTCCGGGTGTGTATGGTATGATCTGATTTACTGAATGTGTTATAATGAATGTGTTACAATGGTGTGACTTGGCTTTCCAATGTGTCTATAGCTGATAGTGTGTATTATAATTAGTTCTGTATAGCAGATATGCTACAAAACCATCAATACACCGATAACACTTTGAATCCCAATCCAGCTTCTCCCGCAGCGTCTCAAGGCCACACACAAATTAATAAATGCTAACACCCACCAATAACAATACACAACCGCAATGCACATATGAGTATCAACGCATACACCGCAACAGCCAATCAGCTGGCGGCGGAAGGAACGGGCAGAAGCGCAAGTAAGGCAGGGCAGGGTGAGGGAGGGAGAAGAAGCGGACGAAAAAGTGGGAGCCAATATTTTTAAATTTTTTGACCGTTTTTTTTGCTCCGCCGCCATAAATAGTTCGTCCATTTCGCCAACAGATGGCGCTAAACTTGCTCGACCCAGCGCAGAAATCGCTGAAGTCCAGCGCGGGAGACCAGCCAAAATCTGCGCTGGCCAGCGCAGAATTTGGTACATTTCCTGCGCAGGAAACTGCTCGAATTTGCGCAGCGGGATGGTTGCAGTTTGAGTTCCCGCACGACAAAATCGAGCAGTTTTGTAGCTCGGATTTTCGAACGCTTTCCTCCCAAAAAAAAAAAAAAAAAAATCACAGCCATGTGCTGTGACATATGTTTGCAGTTTGAGTTGGAGAAGTTTTCGATCGCTTTGCGCAGCGGGAAGGGAACTGGGAGCTTTCCGCCGAAACCGATCGAGAAAGCGAGCAAAAACGTCCGAAGAACCGATCAAAGCTCTTGATCGATTGAAGCGTTTACGGTCGTTCGAGAGAGCATGTTGTATGTGTTTGTCTCTTTCTGACAAAAAAGCTCCGGCACGTGACCGTGTTGGCGCAAAAATGATACTTACTTACTTACTTATCCGGCGCTACAACCGCTTTGCGGTCTTGGCCTGCCTCAGGAGTGTCCAAAACCGCTCACGGTCTCGCGCCTTCGTCTGCCAGTCCGTTATACCGTCCTTAATGGCGGACGCCTCCACGCCATCTTGCCACCTCAATTTGGGTCTACCAAGCCTCTTCTGTCCTTGTGGACGGCCTAAAAAGACTTTACGGGCTGGGTCGTCCGTTTCCATGCGTAAAACATGGCCAGCCCACCGGAGCCTGGCGAGCGCAAAAATGATAATGGCCGAAAAATAGTTCACACCCACGTTCTCTTTCTCCCCTCCTTTCCCTCTTCCCCATCCTTTCACCACGCTTTATCAATATTAATTCTTGCTCTTTAGTTTTCGATTGCTTTGCGCAGCGGATCTCTTTCTTACCTCCTTCCCCTCTTACCCATCCTTTTACCTCGCTTTATCATTATTGCTTCTTGCTCTCTAGCTACATTGAGCGAGAGGTTGAGAAGTTGTCGATCGTTTTAGAGGCGAAAAAACTCCGTTGGAGCCAAAGCCTCTATAAACTATTCCAACAACAACAACAATTTTCGATCGTTTTGCGCAGCGGGGTGTTATACAGTGTTATGGCTAACGCTTGCTTCTTTTTTATTTTTTGTTTTTCTTTTTGTATTTGTCTTTTTGTGTTTGTAACACGCTGAGAGCAACGCAGATTTTCATCACGGTAACGATAATTGCTCGTGCGTTGTAGGTGGCATCTATGCGCTAAAATCAAAATTGCTTGTTTCTGATGCACGCGTTCAGACCCATACATTTTGAGAAGAAGCAACGCACGATGTACAAGTGATTAGATCTACCTTTCTTTTCGTTCCGCTGAAACCACTCATAGGCTAGTAAAGGAAAGAGGAAAATACTATCACTTTCATTAGCCGTGTTTTCACTATTCATTAGCCGTGTTTTCACATATTCTGCTAGAAAACATATGTCAAACACACTGTTATACTGAGGTAGGGGAAGTCTAGTTGCCTTCGGCGAATCTTTTTCGAGTAATCCAATCCATCGCTGTATAGATATCAAAAATATTGGATTGCAATCTTTTGACAGGTCGCGAGAAAAATCGTGTTTAATAGTGCATAAAAATTAGTGTTCTATTGTTTCGAAGGCCCAAGTGTGCTACAGTACACACTCGATAACCAACACCTCGATAATCAAATTCATGAGGTGAACAGTTTTCGGTCAAAAGTAGTGAACTATGATTAAAAGGTAAATATCTTGCTATTTTTAAATTATCAGCTTTCTTTGTGCAACATGAAAATGTGTGTAATGTACTGACTAACTCATGAACCGAGACAAAAATAAAAAGTTTAGAAACAACACGTTAAAACGTCATTCGATAATTGGCACTCAATCAAGTGCGAATTATCGAGCGTATACTGTATTATATTGTGCATTTCTACAATAAGAACCCGTATTTTACGCATTATTTAATTAAAAACGATAATTGTAGCCAAGATTCGTGGTGTAGGAGCACAACAATATTGTGAATACCTTTTAACATTTTGTGTGTGCAAAGATTCGATCAAATTTTTTTTTTGTGCATAGGCTTGTGAAAATGGACCTAAACGGATATTTTCTGTTAAGTATAAATTTTGACTGGAAGCATCCTTCTGTTCGTGCCTGTAGATAAAACGAATTAATAACGTTTGCCATTGATCCTAAATGAGTGTAGGGTAATTTGCCAATTGTTGAACGTCACCCAATTGTTGCACACTATGTATAAATTGTTCATGGCTGAGGTGAATGGTGACAAGTGCAGTCCTGTGAATGTGTAGCTTCCGTTTGTGAACTGTGAAAACTTGTGAAATAGAGAGCTAAGTGTTATTTTGTTTTGTTCTACTTGTTACTAAATGTTAGTGCTACTTGCGGTATCATTGTTTAGTATTTGTATTGTTGTATTGTATTGTACTGTTTTGTGAATGTAAAACACGGGTGAAGTATCTCGGTCGACAGCGTCACTGCGTTGTCGAAAGTGATTAATTACTTTACTTTACTCGGTACAGTATCGGACATTAAGATAGGACCCTGGTTTTTTCAACGCACCGTGCACTTGTTTTGCCACGTTACTTGTGTGTGTGTGTGTGTGTGTGTGTGAGTGTGTGTGTGTGTGTGTGTGTGTGTGTGTGTGTGTGTGTGTGTGTGTGTGTGTGTGTGTGTGTGTGTGTGTGTGTGTGTGTGTGTGTGTGTGTGTGTGTGTGTGTGTGTGTGTGTGTGTGTGTGTGTGTGTGTGTTTGAATGTGTGTTTGATTGTGTGTGTGTGTGTGTGTGTGTGTGTGTGTGTGTGTGTGTGTGTGTGTGTGTGTGTGTGTGTGTGTGTGTATGTGTATGTGTGTGTGTGTGTGTAGTAGAAGTAGTAGTAGAAAGAGAGTGTGCTTTTTAATGTGTATTTGCAAGTTTTCGGGTTTGTGTCTGAAAAACGTAGCTTGCCATTATGTCATATTGCGTTGAAAGTATTCTGATAATGTGTGTTATCATGTGAAACATCGTGCGTTTACGCTTGGATAAAAGCTAAAGTTTGCATCGATAGTAGCTCTTGTTCCTCGGACGAAAACGCAGGTGTGCTGATTGATGAATGTGCATGCGCAGCGATGCAAAATGGACACGCGCACAATAGCAATGAACTCGGCATTCCCTCACAAGTGTTTCTCCAGTGCACGCCATTGAAAGGCCTTCGTGCATCTCTGCGTTGCACGTTGTGTGCGCATGGGAAACTTTTGTGCGTGCATTGAGCTGGCGCGCAGGTGTTCTTTTCAATCTGCGTTTTGTTTCATGAGCGCGCAGTATTCGGTTCTCGATTTTGAAGGGAAGACGCTTACTCGCGTACTCGTTGATAGTTTTATCCATGCGATGTTTTCGCTGCTCGACAACGATGTAATTCATCGCGTATAGAAATAGAACGCAGGCAGAGCACGGGATCAGCCGTGTCCAAGTTTTTAACCAGCGCGTTCTTGACGGTCCAAGCAAGCAATGTTAGTAACAATGGGTCGAGGTAAACATTGTACCGATTATCAGCGCCATATCATTAAGCGAATGGCGGCTGCTGGCATTAAGCGCAAAACGATCGAGTTCATAATGGAACGATCGCGCACTTTTGTGGCAAACGCGCTTCGGACAACCGAAACGTGCTTAGACAACCGAAACGCGCTTGGACAACCGAAACGCGCAAGTCAACCGGACGTCTTCAGAAGACCACGGCGAAAGAAGACCGTAAAATTGTTAATATATCGAAAAAACACTGATCGCGAGGGCAGTGGCACTGCTTATCACACCAAAAACCTAATCCAAACACACAAAAAAACTACTAACAAAACTATCCGAAGCAACCTACTTGTGAAACAAACACACACACCAATACACATTCAAACATACATACACACACACACACACACACACACACACACACACACACACACACACACACACACATATGTACACACACACATACACACACATGCACACACATGCACACACACACAAACACAAACACACAAACCACACATAAACTTGTCCCAACGGGTGCATGCTGCGTTGAAAACACTAGGGTCCTATCATTCTGTCCGATACTGTATGTGTTTGTGTTCGTGCTAGACGTACCATTGTCCGTTTGTCAAGACGTGTACACGAGTGTAAGCGTTTGATATCGCAGGCTGTAGTAGAGTAGTGTTTGCATGCATTTGCTGTTACATTTTATGCATGTCTGTGTGATAATTTTTTTTAATTTTAAAACAGCTCGCCCGAATTTTGTTTTTACGGCATGGAGTGTTTAGCATGCTCCGTCGTAGTTTAAATAAACGATGACCCAATTTTGTGTGCGGGGAAATGTGGTGGCAACTTTCATCGTCGCTGCGTTACCCCCTCGCTCTCGAAAACAGCGGCCAAAATAATTAATGAGAATAAGAATGTGCTGTATATGTGTGATAGATGTTTAGAACACAAATCGGGCTTGGCGGGTATGGATGTAGATGTGAGTGGATCGTACGATTTACTCACACAATCCATAAAAAAATTGGAGTCGAATGTGAGTGTATGGATATCGAGTGCCTTGGAAAAGGGAATCGAGACTCTAAAAACTGAGCTCTGCGCACAAGGGGAACGCAAATTGGAGCAAACATTGCGTGAAAGCTTGAGTGCGGTAGAATGCTCAAATAAGGCAAAGGAAGCCTTGCGTGCAACCTTTGACGATACTAAGGCCAGAGAAACAGTAGAGGATGAAAGTTGGGCTACAGTGACTAAGAAAAGAAAAAGGACGAATAGTGGGAACAGTAATGTTCAAACCATTATTAATCGTTTTGACACGGGGAATGTTAATTCGACGCCCAAGATTTCTGACAAGGTTACTGGACCCATTTTAGCAAACAAAAATAAGAATAGTAAGACTGTGGTTATTGTACCAAAGGTGGGTCAATCTTGTGATAAGACAAGAGCTGACCTTCGCGCTAAGCTGGATCCAAGGAAGCAGCAGGTGTGGGAATTCCGTAACGGCAAGGACGGTCAGGTGTTTGTTCAATGTTCTGCTCAGGTTAAATTAGATGAACTCAGGAAAGAAGAAGAAAACATTTTGGGAGATGAGTATGCAACGGATTTACCATTGTCACGTGTAAAGATAATTGGGATGAGCAAAAAATACACTGACTCACATTTAGTAGATCTTTTAAAATCTCAAAATGAGGGAATACCCTGGAAACAGGTCAAGGTCATAGGAATGTTTGAAACTAAAATTTTCAAGTACCAAAAATATAATGCGGTCTTGGAAATTGATTATGAGTCTGCCCTATGTCTGGCAAAATTAGGAAAAATAAATGTGGGATTTGATAGGTGTAAAATTTCGAAGTCCGTGCATGTTATGAGGTGTTATGGTTGTGGTCAATTTAATCACAAGAGCACCGAGTGCAAGAATAAACAAGCTTGTTCAAAATGTGGTGATGAACACAAAACGTCCGAATGTACTTCTTAGAGTCACTTGCACTTCTTAGAAATCACTTCACTTCACTTGTCACTTCTTAGAAATGTGTGAATTGCGTGTTAGCAAACTCTGTTAGAAATCTTAAACTAGATGTAAGACATGCGGCCAATGATTATAATTATCCGATGTTTAAAAAACAGATAGAAAGGCGTATGCAACTTTCTCAATAGCAGGTAGGGGAGGAGTTAGGACGGTTCAGAGAGATTTTATATTTCAATGTAGCCGGTCTTTCGTCCAACTACGCCATGTTTCGTGAGACAGTAGAGAAAGTTCAACCGTTGCTGGTCTTAATCTCTGAAACTCATGTGATTGAGGAAGAAGCATTTCAGCAGTTTCATATTAATGGTTATAGGGTTGTGTCGTGTTTGTCCCACGCACGTCATACAGGAGGTGTAGCTGTTTATGCCAGGAGCGAAATTGTCCTAAAGGTGATTTTTAATGAATCATTGGAGGGTAATAGGTTTCTTGGTGTTGCAGTTTCTAAGGGAATGACAGCAGGCAATTACGGGATATTATATCATTCGCCAAGTGCAAGTGACTCAAGGTTTGTAGACATTTTGGAAGAATTTTATTTTTTTATTTATTTTTTTTTTATTTTTTTTATTAATTGCTCGGCCACGTTGGGTTACAGCAATAGTGCTTACTGACTATAGTATACAATTATTCACGAAGGAGTTGGAAGGAGTTTATGGTACGGAAAAGGAGCGAAGACGGGATCGGTAGACAGGATAGGATATGTTGAAATCGAACAGATCAGAAGTACTATTAAAAGACGACATAGCTCTTACAAAAGGCTCATTGCGAGCAAAACGTGTACGACATATAGGTAACTGGAGACGAAAACGATAACGTAAGGTGCGACAAGGTGCATACAAATGTAAGCGCGACAGAAGTGAAGGAGTATCAATCGTATTGAGCAAAATGCCAGCGACGAAAGAAGCCTGAGCGACCGAGAGGCGGTGCTCCAACTTGGCAAGGCCTAATAGAGTGCATCTATCGTCATACGAAGGAAGCGGAATAGAGTGATGACCCAGCGACCTACGAAATACGATCCTTGTAAAACGTCTCTGGATCCTCTCAATCCTTTGGAGCAGAGATAGTTGGACAGGAGACCAAATGACACAGGCATATTCCAGTACGGAACGGACCCAACAACAATAAAGGGACTTAAGACAAAAAGAATCACGAATTTCAGTGGACATGCGACAAATATAACCAAGACTTTTGTTGGCCTTGTTGATGACATAGTCCGTGTGCTCCTTGAAAGAAAGACTCGGGTCAAAGAAGACGCCAAGATCCTTAGACAAGGACGCACGGGGAATAGGGGCATCACAGACACTATAAGCATGAGTTATACTTGTAGAAGATCGGAAGAAAGACAAGACAGAACATTTTTCAGGACACAGGACTAAACCGTTAGAAGCACACCATGTAGAGAATTTACAGAGCCAGGATTGAAGGACTAGACAATCAGCTGTAGAAGATACAGGAAGAAAAATTTTAACGTCATCCGCATATAGCAAGAAGCTGTTAGGAGGAAGGATCGAAGTACAGTCATTGAGGAAGAGAATGAACAGTAAGGGACTAAGGACACTACCTTGAGGGACACCCGAAGAACTAAGAAAACATTCAGAGAAAGAGCCGCAGATTTTAACTGCATATGAACGATTCTCAAGATAGGAGTTGAACCACGGCAATATAGAGCCACCGAAACCTAGTTTTCGAAGCTTAGCAACAAGTAATGATAGAGGTATACTGTCAAATGCCGCTTTGAAATCGGTATAGATAGTGTCTACTTGCTTACCACTAGACAGATAGTGATATAGAGAAGACAAAAAACACATTAGGTTGGTGGACACTGAGCGATTGGGCATAAAGCCGTGTTGTTCCGTAGAAATATAATTTTATACACAAGGCATTACAGATAAATGGACAATTGACTCGAGGATTTTAGAACACGCACAAATAATAGAAATGCCTCTGTAGTTTGATGCTAGTGTGCGGTCACCTTTCTTATAAATGGGAACAAGCCAAGCTAGTTTCCATTGACTAGGAAAAATTCCTACACTAAGCGAGCGAGAAAAAAGACGAGTGAGAATAGGAGTGAGGGTATTGCCACATTTTTTCAAAACACAGGCAGGAATGCCATCGGGGCCTGGTGAAAACGAAGTTTTAAGTTTGGATAAAGCGGATTCTACTAGGCTTTCACTTACAACGACTGAATTACATGATATCACATCAGAGGGCGTGTAAGACAAGCCTACGTCCAAAGGAACCTTAATTGTACTAGGATCGACAAAAACACTAGAGAAATGTTTGGCAAACAGGTTACATATATCAGGATTGGACGTAGCAGAGGACAGATCAAGAGACAGGGTGGATGGAAGGCTAGCAGAGCCTCGCCGAGAGTTCGCAAAACGAAAGAATGACCCAGGATCAATAGTGAGGCGCATTGGAAGACGCCGAACGTAGCGACGATACAGATGGCGATTAAGAAGACGATAAGCCTTGGCCGCATATTTATATACACAAAGATTGTGTAAAGTATTATTTAAACGGTAGGCGCGATGAGCGCGGTTTTTGTCCGATTTTAATAGACGTAAAGCTCTGTTCGACCACTTAGGATTAGGAGCGGGTTTAAGGAGAGGACAGCAGGAAGGGAAGGCGGAAGTGATTACATTAGTAAACGCTGCTACAGCTTGATTTATGTCACAGTCAGCATCGATAAAGGACCAATCGGTATCGGCTAATATACGATGAAGCTTTTGGTAGTCCAATTTCCTAAAATTGAACATACGAGCCGTAGGTATTCGTTGGGAGGATGCAGGGCGAGAGTGCGTAAGGAGCACGCTTGTCTCAAGAGCAGGATGATGATTGTCTAGCGCGACGAGTGGTACAGGTGAAGCTATGACGGGGGAGCAGCACTCCAAGAAGGCAGCATTGGCAAATAGAAGATCTAATTGTCTTCCGCGTATATTTTTTATGCCGGATAATTGCAGCAAACCGTTTACCGACATTCCATCAAGCAGAGAAACATTTTCACGAGATACACCAGTAGGAATGAACTGATTAACGCACGATACAGACGGTTGCCAGGAGAGTGATGGTGAATTAAAATCACCAAGTAACACCATAAGATCATTTGGTTTGGGATCAACAACGAAACTAACACTCTCATGTAAATCGTCAAGGACTACTTCGGAAGAACGCAAATCGGGTGGGATGTAAACGGCGCCGATATAGATTGCAAGGTTTTGAAGCTTAACAATTGTCCAAACAGACTCCAGCGAGTCGAACGGCAGTGATAAAGTTGACGTGTTCAGCACGGAAGAGCAGGCAATGAGTACACCACCACCACGGCAACGGTTACTGTTGAGAGAATTTCGGTCGCAGCGATAGATGACATACGCATCCTCCAAGATAAGAGAGGACGGAATTGAGGCATCGAGCCATGTTTCAGTTAACACCAACACATCCATATCAAGCTCAGATAGAGAGAGGCGTAACTCGTCTAGTTTTGTGCGCAATCCTCTTACGTTTTGATAGTAGATGTTTAGTCGATCGATCGAAGGAATGAGAGAGCGAGATGCGCCGGGAGTGCTCTCGCTGCAGGTTATTAACGGCGGAAGAGAGTCGGACGGATTGTGTGTATTAGATGCAGGGTTAGCTTCCATCAATTCGGGTAAAGTCGGTAGTTCATGAAAATCTTCAGCCGGATCAGCCGGTTTACGCTTGCTGAAAGTACTGCGTATAAGGCAAGCTCATAGGACCATGATCGGGCGAAATAGTGAAATCAGCGTTTCGCAGTTGTGTCGTGTGGTTGATAGAATTGTTCGATAGGTTCTTGAATTTTAGCAAATTTAACATTATCGTCGGTGATTTCAATATTGACTGGTTAAATGTTGTAAAATCTGCGAAGTTGAAAAGCTTAATGGATTCAGTAAACATGAAACAAAAAGTTAACGAATTCACACGAATTGCTAGGCAGAGCAGAACAATGATCGATCAGGTTTACAGTAGCACAGACTCAATCAAGGTCACTACTGATCCGTTATTAAAAATATCGGATCATGAAACACTTGTTTTGAATATAAACGTGAAACGTGGTGAAACGATTGAACGAAAATTTAAATGCTGGAATAGGTACTCGAAATTTGCTCTTTGCAATCATGTGTCACAAGGTTTAAGGCAAGAAGCTGCAGCCTTGTTAGCCTTGAAGCTGCAGCCTTCAACGAAGCTGCAGACTTGTTATGGAACACATTGAAAAAAGCTATGGGCACCTTGGTTGAAGAGAAAACAATCTTGTCAAGAGAGACTAGTAGGTGGTATACTTTGGAACTTAGCCGTGCGAAACGGAAAAGAGACGAAGCATACCAACATTTTATTAGATCAAACTCAGGCTACGATTGGACTGAATACACTAGACTAAGGAATACATACAGCAGGAATCTCAAAACTACTCGTAGAAATTACTTTAGTGGTGAGATATCTAAGCATAAAGGAAATAGCAAGGAGTTGTGGAAAGTGCTTAAAAGTTTACTAAGGCCAGAGAAATCACGCGATTCTGTTGTAAAATTTGATGGGTTGGTAGAATCGGAAGATTCAATAATATGCCAGAAATTCAATTTGTTTTTTGTAAACAGTGTTTTAGATATAAATCAAAACATAGCTGATGCCAGAGCGCCTGATTCTTTGTTTTGTAATGATGCTCCAGGAAACCAATTCAAATTTCAGAAAATTACAAAAGAGAAATTAAAAACTATTTGTTTCAGCCTGTCCAAAACAGCGGGCATAGGGAATGTTAACTGTAATACTATTCAGGATTGCTTCCATGTGGTAGGAGGGTCTCTTCTTATAGTGATCAATCAGTCGCTGGAGGAGGGTATTTTTCCGGAGACTTGGAAGGAATCATTGGTAATACCTATTCCTAAAGTGAGCGGAGCTGCCAGTGCGGAAGAGTTGCATGTACTCGGAAAGGTGCTGCAATTGGTGGTTAAGGAGCAATTGGTCCAGTTTCTAACTCGAAATGACCTATTGATTAGTGAACAATCAGGATATCGACAGGGACACTCTTGTGAAACTGCTTTAAATCTTGTACTGGCGAGGTGGAAGGTGTTGATGGATCGAAAGGAATCGAAAGCCGTTTTCTTGGATCTAAAACGAGCATTTGAAACTATGTCAAGACCGTTATTGCTGCAGAGCTTAAGGCGTTTTGGTATTGTGGGGAAAGAGCTCAATTGGTTCGAAAATTATTCAAAAGACAGAACTCAGAGAACAGTTTTTGGAAACTCTATATCAGAGCCTATAGAAAATACCCTTGGAGTTCCGCAAGGAAGTGTTCTTGGACCAATTGGTTATAATGTATATCAATGACATGAAACAGGTTTTGAAGTCTTGTGAGATCAATCTTTTTGCCGATGATACTGTTTTGTTTATCTCGCACAAAGACATCAAGCAAGCAGAGTCTCTGATTAATTTCGATTTAAACGCTCTTGGCTTAGGTACAAAAAGCTAGCATTAAACGTTAAGAAGACTAGTTACATGGTAATGACTGCTGGTGTATTAGACAGTCCCACATCCATCGTGATAAATAAGGAATCAATAGAAAGAGGTTAAATATCTGGGGGTTATTTTAGACGACAGATTGAAGTTCAACACTCACATAGACTGGATCATCGCTAAAATGGCATCAAAGTGTGGGGTTATTAGTAGGCTGGCAAAAGATCTCGATTTTTTTGGGATAGTTAACCTCTATAAGTCACTGATTACACCACATTTTGATTTTTGCTCGTCGATTCTGTTTCTTGGCAATAAGGGACAAATTAAAAGGCTTCAGAGATTGCAAAATCGTATTATGCGGTTAGCTTTAGGGTGTGGCCGACGTACGTCGTCTTTTGTTATGCTAGATATTCTTCAGTGGATGTCTGTAGAGCAGAGGATTGTGTATCAAACCATGACCTTTATATTTAAACTTTTGGGGGGCCTTTTGCCAGGGTATTTAGGGGAACGCATTGTTCGAGGATCTGATGTTCATCGGCACTGTACACGCAGAGCAAATGAGCCGAGGGTTCCCAACTTAATTTCACATGGTGTCAGAAACTCTTTTTTTTTCAAGGGGATTCAATTGTACAACAGATTACCCGGAGAAATCAAGAATGCGAGTAACTTGCCAGACTTCAAACGTAGGTGTGCGGCATATGTTAAACAAACTGTGTAATGTCATATTTGTGTAGAAGTCCTATGTCACTATGTTATGTACAACTGCACTTGTCATCATGAGCTTGATGATGATGATAAGATTTTTCTTGAAATATGAAATCAAATTAGAAAAAATATATAAGAAAGAGACAACATAAGTTTGAGACACGCGCGCGTAAAATTGGACAATCGGATTTAGTTTGGGAGAGCTTGCTGTCTGCATGTCTGGGAGGTCACAGCGAGATTCACTCATTGATGATTGTAAGTGGCCAATTCCAGATACATTAGGTTCTCCTGTATCGGAAGGTAGTGCCCCGGTGCCATCGTTGGTACAGTATCGGACAGAAAGATAGGGCATTGGTTTTTTAACGCACCGTGCACCCGTTGGGCCAAGTTTATGTGTGGTTTGTATGTGTTTGTGTGTGTGTATGTGTGTGTATGTGTATGTATGTATGTGTGTGTGTGTGTGTGTGTGTGTGTGTGTGTGTGTGTGTGTGTGTGTGTGTGTGTGTGTGTGTGTGTGTGTGTGTGTGTGTGTGTGTGTGTGTGTGTGTGTGTGTGTGTGTGTGTGTGTGTGTGTGTGTGTGTGTGTGTGTGTGTGTGTGTGTGTGTGTGTGTGTGTGTGTGTGTGTGTGTGTGTGTTTGTTTCACAAGTTGGTCGTTTCGGATAGATTTGTAAGTAGTTTTTTTGTGTTTTGGGTTACGTTTTTGGTGTGATAAGCAGGACCACCGCCCTCGCGATCAGTGTGTTTTCGATATATTAACAATGTTACGGTCTTCTTTCGCCGTGGTCTTCTGAGGACGTCCGGTTGACTTGCGCGTTTCGGTTGTCCAAGCGCGTTTCAGTTGTCTAAGCACGTTTCGGTTGTCCGAAGCGCGTTTGCCACAAAAGTGCGCGATCGTTCCATTACGAACTCGATTTTTTTGCGCTTAATGCCAGCAGCAGCCATTCGCTTTTAAATATGGCGCTGATAATCGGTACAACGTTTACCTCGACCCATTGTTACTAACATTGCTTGCTTGGACCGTCAAGAACGCGCTGGTTAAAAACTTGGACACGGCTGATCCCGTGCTCTGCCTGCGTTCTACTTCTATACGCGATGAATTACATCGTTTTGGAGCATCAAAAACATCGCATGGATAAAAACTATCAACGAGTACGCTAGTAAGCGTCTTCCCTTCAAAATCGAGAAAAGAATACTGCCGCGCTCATGAAACAAAACGCCCATTGAAAAGAAAAACTGCGCGCCAGCTCAATGCACGCACAAAGTTTACCATTCGCACACAACGTGCAACGCAGAGATGCACGAAGGCCTTTCAATGGCGTGCACTGGAGAAACACCTGTGAGGGAATGCCGAGTTCATTGCTATTGTGCGCGTGTCCATTTCGCACCGGTGTCGCATTCACATTCATGAAACAGCACACCTGCGTTTTCGTCCGAGGAACAAGCGCTGCTGTCGATGCAAACTTTAGTTTTTATCCAAGTGTAAACGCACAATGTTTCACATGATAACACACATAATAAGAATAATTTCAACGCAATATGACATCATGGCAAGCTATGTTTTTCAGACACAAACCCGTGCACTTGCATATTCATGTTGCAGTGTGTCCTGATAATTTCCAATAGATTAGGTTCTGCTGCTTCGGAAGGTAGTGCCCTGGAGCCGGTGTGGCACCAGTTGAACTGGCCATATGCATGTCGCAGTTATGTCCTGATGTGTTCGATGAAGTTGACCCGTTTTTTCTTGATGAAACTACGTCGGTCGTCTTGGGTGTGTGTATGACTTGGTGGATTCTTTTGAATGACGTCCAAGTTTGAATTCAAAAACTACCTTAGAGTAATATTATCGTAAAGATACTTCCGTCCTTCTCAAACCTGTGTTGGGGTAAGAGGTGGGACATATCATCATCATCATCAATTGATGCTTTTCCAAATATTCATGAAACATCCGCAAAAATAGCATTTTTCCTTAAATATGGAACATTTTAGTCACTGTTTAATTTTTGTAAAAGAGCAGTTTTTTTTTTTTTTAAATACAAATAAAAATTTATTACTAGACTAATTTCGATGAAAATAAATTCATCGCTTAGCAAAACCACTAATATTTTTGCCTCACAAAATCAGGTTAATTTCGCCCATTTATCATCTATATTTTCATTGTAATTAAACAAATATACCTAGTAAATTCTCACAATTAGTTTTTTTACACTTTGTAACTTTTTTTCATGACAGTTATTTGACCCACTGTTTAATAATTGAAACAAAGAGATTACATCGATCCTATTGATTGCATAGCTCTAAGTCTTCTCCTTCTTCTTCTTCCTCGTCTTTTTCTTCTTGCTTTTCTTCTTCTTCTTCTTCTTCTTCTTCTTCTTCTTCTTCTTCTTCTTCTTCTTCTTCTTCTTCTTCTTCTTCTTCTTCTTCTTCTTTTTCTTCTTCTTCTTCTTCATCTGTTTCTCGAAGTCGATTCGTTAATCGTTAATTCAGTACTGAAGTCCAGCTTCCTGGGCCCTTCGGTACTAGTCCGCAATTATGTTGATGATAACACAACCTCTGATATTTTTGGACGCCATCAAAAGCCATATGTCCTATTTCTCTATGTTGTGATTTGTTCCCTAAACTTTTATTTATGTTGTCTGTTTATGTTGTTAGATTGAGTACTTCGTCTGTGTATTTATGCCACGTAGTTTGAGTGGGACGTTTCAGAAGGATATTCTTTTGGTTTTTTTTAAATAAATTGTATCACATTTTTCATTTTCTTTTGGTCTTCCGTCTTTCTGGATAAAAATTGTTTCGTTGATTTTCAATTGTTATTTTCGTTCCAAATCAAATTTGTGGTATGTGCGACTCTGTGGCTCGCTGTGTCATCTACATTACAAATTTCATAAGGTCCCTCTATCTGTGAGCCTTCTTTTTTCACCGTGCCATCATGTTGTCAGGGTTTTGTTTACTATTAGGGTTTGGCAGTAGGTACAAGTTCCCTACTTACTTGGCAAAATTCCGACTTGAATAAAGGACACACTTGTAATATAACAGCGTAGCGTATTGCCCATAACACTATTCGATAGAAAAATATTCAGTATACATTCAGGGCACTTTTCAGTCAGTTTCAATGTATTGCAAAGTGTGCAATGATCGTATAGTAAGAGTTAATAATATATTTTGGATTTTTTAGAAACCAGTATTTCTTACCTTTATTAATCATTTTTAACATGATAAAATTTAAAATCTGAAATCTATGACATACATTGGCTTTTCTTTTAAGTGTACAACAATTGGCAAATTATCCTATATATCATGTGGGCTTATTCAGTGCAATTGGGTCTGAAACCGAAAACAGGAAAAACCTGTTTTTTTAAGTTTGATTTATAACAAACAGGATGCTTGAGGGTGTTCTGTATATGCACTCCAAAGTCTTCCCTTATTTTTCACAATTTTATACGATATTTGAGTTGTCTGTTAAATAGAACAAAACATGTACAGAAACAAGTTCCTCCCTTTCTGTACGATACCGTAATTGGTTCGGTTCATACACTGCTCTTTGCTTGCTGGGAACAGATTCAATAATTGTTGCAGTAAACATGATACAGGTTTTGCCAAGCCAATGTTTTTTAGGAATCCTGTAACCTTCAGTTGAAAACAACAAAAAGGACAATTTAAAAATCAAATAACTAAAAAGTTAGAGTACCTTGATTCCTTCTTAACAAAATGTTGTTCTGAATAGAGAAGTGGTAGTGTTGTAATCAAACAGATGGCGAAACTCATTCACCTTTAAGTTGGTAACCGGATACACAGGTATTTTTTTATTTTTAAACTGCAATCACTTTTGATTCATTGCTTGTATTGATCTAAAAGTTCTGTAGCCTTTTTGTCAATAGTTTGTAATTTTAAACATGCCCTAAGTGTTTTATTTTGATTTATTTTAATCTTTACCACGTAAGTTGGCATCCAGCATACCCGAGTATTCCATAAATTTTGTATGGAGCCTGACGTTTTTCTTCATCTTCTTTTCGTATTGGGCTTATTTTCGAGACAAATTCAAGTGATTTAAAATTTCAAATGGAGTTTTGTTAGAAAATGAAAAAAATTTAATGAATGTAGGAAAAAGAGAAAAGAGGTGTTTTATTTAGTTCAAATTAACAAAAATCGTTTTAGTTCAATCTCCGTGTTCGACCAAGGTAGATTAAAAATATCAGGTGGTGGATAAGGGCCTTTGGGGGGTCGCCATAGTTGAGGAACTTTACGTCATTTTTCAACCTGTGAAGTTGGGAGTAATTGTGTCATTGCCTCGAGATGGCGCTGCTATTGGTTTTATGGCTTAATTGACGTGCAATTTCAATCCTAAACACAAAGCATAGCAAATAGAAAAGATTTCTTTATTATTACGTGCATTTTTGTGTGTCTATTGATTTTATCGAAAAAATGAGATATATTAACAAAAGATTTGATGATTTTTTTATGCACGAAATGTAAAATCATGTGAGTACGAGTTCTAATCTCACAAAAATTATCCATGCGACTCGTAGATAATGTAGATTTAATGTGAAAATTGAAAAAAAAAGATTTCCAAGGTTTTATCCTCAAAAATGTCGAAAACACAATGAATTATAGGATAAATTCACGAACTAATACGAAATAACACACTTAAATCTATATTTTAATGTTAAATGAGAACTCGCAAAGTTCAGAATATATTTCTAAACAATATTTTATGGAAAAAATGGGTAAGATAAATTAAATGAACAAATTAAATAAATGGAAAAAAAGTTTGAATCCTGGGGACCTTACGTCAAGTGACGAATTGTCAAAATGCTCTAGATTCCACTACCTGATATTTTTAAATCCACCTTAGTATGCGACTGACCGCATCCGCTGTCCGTTCTCCAGTCCCCGGTTAATCGAGTCACGCTGTTCTCATCCGAGCTGTCATCATGAACCACAGGGTGGTTCATTCGTCACCCATCCTACACGGCCCTTCCTGATGTTACATCCGGCCCGGATGTACCCATGGTTTCACGGCTGAGCAAGCCGTAGTCGTCTACGATGGTCCTTCAGTATCGTCATCCAGTTTCCGCAAACTCAAACGGTCATGCTCCAGAATCTCCTTCACGACGTATGGATCGTAAAACCGCTGCCGATACTTTCTCCCCGGTCAAAACTGCGTCACGGGAAGTGCCACCAGATCACCTTTTTCGTACTTACGCGCTGGTCGCTTCCGTAGATTGTAGCTTCGTCGATTTTCGTCCTGGATGGCTTGGATTCCATCTCTAGCCATTTTGCGTAGCTCGTCTCTGTCGTCCTAGAACGACTGTTGCAACTCTGCTTCAACCATGGCGCGCAACGTGTTACCGCCAGCATCTTTCATCTGAACTCCAACTAGCAATTCAAACAGACTGGTTCGGATTGCTCTCTGCCAGCTGCTGTTGTTCGCCTTCTGTACCGCATTCACGTGTCGATACCACTCTTCCGGTTTATTGATAGATAGCTTGGTCAAAACCGGAATAATGGTGCGATGTACTCGTTCCACTTGTCCGTTGCCTCTTGGAACACCTGTGACTATTGTGTGTAATTCTATGTCACGCTCTTCACAATAACTCGCGAACATTGACAATGTAAAAGCTGCTCCTTTGTCACTAATTATTCGTTGGGGATCGCCAAAAACACTTGCAATGACCTGTAACTTCTTCACTACTTCGTCACCCGCCATTGATTTGGTAGGAAATAGCTACGTAAACTTACTGAACGCGTCGATCACCGTTAGTATGTAATTGTAAGATTTCTTCGTCGATGGTAGAGGGCCGAGATGATCGATATGAAACGTATCGAGAGGTTCCTCGCCCTTTGGAATAGGGTTTAATAATCCCTCCGCTTTACCCCTCTTTTTGTCACCAAGAATACACTTCACACAAGAACAAATACACCTCTCTATCTTCTCGTCAACACTTGGAATGTAATAGTCACTCACTAAACGTTCCTTGGTTTTCCTGATTCTGAAGTGTCCTTAGTCGTGAGCATTCTTAATAACTTCTGCTTCCATCGAGATTGGCACGCACAATCTGGATGAAAAGACATCACCCTTATACAACACACCATCTTTTGCAAAATAGTCATCGATTTCTTCACCACTGCTGAACTTTGAAAGAATGGCTGCCAATTTTGGATCACGCTGCTGCTCTTTCCTCATACGCTCACAAATCACTGTAGACACTGACATTACACTGGCACGGGATAGAGCATCCACATGCTGCATTCTTTCGGCACTACGATGTTCGACTTCAAATTCTAACTCTGCTAAGACCACCATCCAACGACTAACCCTTGCGTTCGGTATCTTCTTAGCCATAGATTGCTTGAAGGCAAAGCAATCGGTTATCACTTTAAACTTTTGTCCCAGTAAATAGCTCCGGAATTTCTTTAAAGACTCTACCACCGCTAATGTTTCTAACTCAAAAGAGTGATAGTTCTGTTCAGCTTGGTTGGTTAGTCTGCTGTAGTAATTACAAGGATGATACATTCCGTCATCTACCGCACGTTGGATGAGCACTCCAGCTTACTTGCATCTGAATGGATTTCGGTGTCTGCACCACTTTGGTAAAGACGCAATACCGGATAATTCACTAACACTGATTTTATCTCTTCGAACGCAGCAATTTCCCGTAAACCTGATTTTTCTTTTTTAACATCATCGTTAAAGAACGAGCTATCTTCGCAAATCCCGGTATGAGCTTACGAAAATAACTTGCAAGACCTATAAATCGCTGCAAATGCTTTTTGGTTTTAGGTTGGGGATACTGCTTCACTTTTTCAATCTGCTGATCTGCTGATTCGATCCGACCGTCATACACAACATACCCTAGATATTCCACGCGCCTTTGCAAAAACACACACTTCTTTCAATTGATTCTTAAAACTGCTTTCTCGGCCATCTCAAACACACGCTTCAAATGTTATAATAACCCGTCCGGCAAAATGAATGTATTTTTTGAGTGATTTCCCGTCCGACAAAATGGGTGTATTTTTTGAGTGATTTGAGTACCGCCCTCCGTTAGCAGTTACTCTTAGAGGAATGAGTTACACCCTCGCGCGAGCCCTCCCCCTCCCCACCCGTAACGCACGGTGCGCTCTGCAGTTCTCAATGTGTTGTGTTCTTTCCAATCATGCTACCAACACATCCAAAGATATTTGTTTCTTTCGTTTCTCGTTTTCTTTCATGCATTGCCACGATCGCAAATACGGACTTATTCTAACAAGAAACACAAACACGGTCATTTTTGGCTACATTAAACACTTTATTGAAATAAAGTACACTTTCACAACACATTTAGAATCTATCATACTCACGAATGGCGTTATACTGTAAAGTACCGGATCGAGCCAGGCTGCGGGAAACTTGTCGACAATCTGCGTTGCCTCTGTTCAGCAAATTCTCACCTGTCGATCCACGCTCTGCATGTGCGTCTGTGCACACTGTTTATTCACTGCACACTTTACCAAAACACACCGGCGCACGAGACTTTGAACGAAATGCGCACCAACGCACCAACGTCGCGCTGTACTGGTGGTTTTGTACGCGCAGGAGGGGGGACATTCGGAGCGATAGTTTGATGCTGTAGTGTAAGCGAGATAACACGATGTGACGAGCAGCTCGAAGTTGTTGAGCTCGCTGAAAGACGACACACACATTCACAAACAGCTCGTCAAAGCACGGTATTTGTATTGGTGTTAGTGAAGCGCGCGTGTAAAACAGAATGCGAACTCTCATCGCAGCGCGTTTCTCCTTGCTTCCTCAAGCTTCCTCATACCCCTCGGCCTGAATCACTCAAAATTTGGGGTCTCATTGTTTGTGTGGTAAGGCCAGGGGTAGCGAGAGGCATTAAAATGAGTTAGGCCGCGGGGCCATGGGGATTCTCAACGCTCATTTTCTCAAGCACTCATGAGTGCTTTTGAAAAAACCTCGTTCTCAGTGTTTGTCGAATCGGAACAAAATCGGTTTTGATGGCCGCGGGGCCATGGGGATTCTCAGCGCTCATTTTCTCAAGCACTCATGAGTGCTTTTGAGAAATCCTCGTTCTCAGCGTTTGTCGAATCGGAACAAAATCGGTTTTGAGAATCTTTGAGAATCTTTGAGAAAGTTGACGATGCAGCGATCGGCTAACTGAAATATGGAGAATTGCGCTATTTGTTTATCGGAAATCACTTTGGAAAATGTATTCAATGTTTAAAATTGAAAACGTTAAAAAAATATGCGATTAAAAACTGTTTTTCTATTTAAAGCTCTAAATAAAGCTTGAGTGTCTATATCAGTTTCTCAGAGTGAGAAAAACTGACGACGGCCACGGGCTTGAGTCTGAGAACAAGTTTTGAGTGCTTGAGAAACTTAAATGAGTGCTTGAGAACGTTTTCTCAGCTTGAAAAAGCCCCGTGGCCCCGCGGCCTTACTCTTTGCCAAGCGGGCGTTCTCCAATCCCCAGTTACAGTCTTTCCCCGAGTTACGCGAATAATGCGTTCCGGAGACATTCGCGTAACTCGGATTTTCGCGTAAGTCGAATACCACATGTTACAGCAAAAATATACTTTATTTATCATAATTTTTGATTGAATTTAGTTCATTTATGTAATTTTATACTTATTTGATGCAATTGGTGTAGAAAATTTGGTTATTTATTGGTAATTATTTTTCATTTGACAATTGATGGAGAAAATTGTACTGATTTGACATCTGAACTGTCAAAAATAAAAATTCGCGTAACTCGAATTCGCGTAACTCGAGTGTCGCGTAACTCGGGGAAAGACTGTAATCGAGTCAAGCTGCTCTTATCCGAGCTGTCATCATAAACCACAGGGTGGTTCATTCGTCACCCATCCTACATGAGTAAATGAAATGGTAGAGAATATACGGTCGGAATTACTTGCTTAAGGCATTGACAGATATAAAGCATTGCTTACCTATGAAACCCGTAAATTTTTTGCATCAAAACGTATGGAATACCCGGGTATGTCGGTTGCCAACTTCTTCTTTGGCACAACATCCGCTGTCGGTCAAGGCCTGCCTGCACCCACTAGTAAAGTGAGTTTGGCTTTCAGTGACTTATTGTTCCCATAGCAGGATAGTCAGTCTTACGTATGGAGGCACACGGTCTATTCGGGGCTTGAACCCATGACGGGCATGATGATAAGTCATACGAGTTGATGACTGTACCACCAGACCGGCAGGTTGCCAACTTACGTGTGTAAATTTGGTTGCCCACTCTACGGTTAAAGGTTCTACACATCTATACATACGCAGTCAGGGGAGCGTTCCTTGCATAAGTACTGTGTTAATGCGGCGATCGTAAAATGTTCCTGGCTCTTTAAGTGCCTGTTCTGGAGAATAAATGTTTATGTTTTCTAAGATATGCGGAGCATAGATAAAATTACAAATAATTTTGCTATGAATGATGCTTAGGCAAAGTGATGTTCATGTTTCACAGGTTGTAGACCTATTAGAAAAAAAGAACGAAGTACTCGTGGTGTTGTTTTCTTTAGCCATAGTACATGTATAAGGACTAATCTGACGAATCTTTGCTGGATCGATTCTAGTCTATTTATCCAATATTCTGAACTAGGCGTATCCAATCCAAAATTGAACAAAGCAGTTGGACACATAGATCATTGAAGTCTTTGGCGTTACGTGTTTTAAACCCTTACATTTGCTTGGCCTTTACTATCACAGGTATATTATCGTCATATAAATTAAGCTTGTTGTAAAGATAAGTCCCAATGTCACGAAAGACATTAACGTACACAAGTTCATGATTATTTATAATATTTGAACGTCATATGGAGGATTTCATGCGAAAGAAAAAAATCACATAATTTTCAACGTTTAATGTAAACAAGTTATTCGAGAACCATTAAGTAAACACATTCAAAGAATTATTTAGATTACTCATTTATTTGGGCAACTGTGTTGACAAACTGAAATTTAGTGCTTTTTTTCTTTAACACAACATCCTTTTATATGTGTTACTACGGCGAACGGATCTGTGGGCCACGTGAAGGATGCGGCCTTGTAAGTCAAACCCGCTTGGGTAACAGCGATCTTCTCAACCGTTCGACACCAATGATTAACCTTCCCGCTAGTTGCTCTCTCAAGTAATTTGAAGAGCCTCTGCTGCAGAAGGGGGTGAAGAGGGATGAGAGATTTCTTTCGTGATCCGAATATGCAAAATTAAAAAAGACAAGGTTTCTTAGAGTTGTAAAATCCGAATGGTTTCTTTATTCAATGATCGGTCCTTTTTATACTCCCGGAAGCCCATACAATTTTAGGGTGTTAGTGTATCCTTTCCGAGGATAAATAGTACATAAGAGTACGTACGCGTGAGTGCCGTGTGTTAGTGTTTGAGATGCATATTTATTACGCTTTTACACGCAGCGTACCTGGTTTCTAGTTTAACATGATCGCGCACCCCGCGAATTTACATTTTGACACGTTCGTTACGGAATTGATAATCGCGAAAATAACAATATGAAATGGAGTAATCCATGAATATTTCCACGCACTATGTAAATATGGTGTCTATTGAATGTACCTATTGAATTGTGTGATTGAAGGTACCTATTAAAGGTACCTATTACAGTGTGTACCTAGCGAGTTAACTAGATACAACCCTGCATTAGTTCCACTTTGCTTGCTCACCACCGGTTAAAACATATACGCAACGGATTAAATTTAATTAAATTGTGTTATTTAATTGGACAGAGTAGCTTACACCATCTGACGTGTGAGCAAGTGGTAGACAGCGTTGTCGATTCAAAACGACTATAGTTATAAACAAGTGGACAGCTGTTTATTATGCTGGTAAACCCTGTATCCGGATGAAAATAAATATGCTCATACTATTACTAAATGCTACCGATGTAGAATATTGATGCATGAATGTAAAAGATGTTAAATAATATTATATTTCTTTTAATTTTACAGAGTTATGTCTTGGTTTCCGATCAGTGATGAGTGACAATATTTCATACAACAAGGAGAAGGCAATCCAATTTGCAAATATTGCAAGAGAAAAATCAAGGCATCGGGTGGATCAACGGCCAATCTCATTAGGCACTTGAAACTGGTGCATCACACTAAATTTTCACAGAGATCATCAACTAGCACAAGCAAAACCGATAATTCTAAAGAAATTGATTTAACAACTGCCAGCAGCAGTAACAATAAAAACGAAGAAAATAATGCGATTAGCGCATATTTTCTATCCAACAAACTATTAGACAACCAATTAACCAATTAACCAATAATCCCATAAGCTATTAGAGAGGAATTAGATAAAGCCTTTATAATAACGTTATGTAAAGATAAAATACAATTTAATATTGTAGATAGCCAATATTTTAAGTACTACACAAAAAAAACTTAATCAGAAAAATGCATTACCATCAAGAAAATACACATCCACTAATGTATCGTCGCTCAATGCCACAAATACATCCAGAACGACTAAAACAGCTTCCGCTCGCCGTACATTTACTAACTCAACGGAGCTCACTGATGATATCCAAGCTGCGAACGATACCAACACTGTGGATGATTCTGACAACTGTAACCACTACAATCATCGTACTAAGCCGACTAGTGATGTTAGTGCTGGAAACTATCGAACAAATACACAAGCATCTTCTGATCCTGTTTTGAACCAAAACACCACCAACACGGGCATAGCCAAGAAAGTATGGTTATACTTCACGAACATCAAATCGCATGTCTCGGCTGATGATATGCGTGTGTGGCTTAAAGCTGTGCTACCAACGGACGATATTAATGTTTACCGTCTCACGAAAAAGGGTGTGAACCTGGACTCGATGTCCTTCATATCGTTCAAAGTGAGTGTTCCTAAATCTCTTAAGGAGCTTGCGCTGCAGTCTACTATTTGGCCAGTTTCACTTACTGTTCGGGAGTTTGTTGCTCGTGGCCTACCAAAGCAACGTGTACATGAAAGGGCTCGATTTGACCCTTCTGAGCTTATTTCGCATCGTACAAATAGTGAAAATTGCTCTTCTGCTGTGCCAAAAACTACCGCTCATCCGGATCATTTTTTGGAACATCGATCGCCACCCCCACAGCGCGTGATTCTATCACCATCCCAGATGACCGAGATCCTAGAGGCTATTCAACTGGAGTTTCCTCCCACACCGCCTCAGTTATCACCGGGAGTGGGGCTTCAATCACAATCCAATCTCAGCAACACGAACCGCTCACCACAGATCAGCCCGTTTGCCAAACGGATAGCTCACAATTAATAGACCCATTTGTGATATATTACCAAAATGTTCGAGGCCTTCGCACCAAATACAATGAATTGCGCCTTTCTGCGAATGAATCAGGGTTTGAAATGCTTGCCCTTACTGAAACCTGGTTAAATGAATCGATTCCATCCAACATGGTCCTTGATAGTGATGCCTACAACATATACCGCTGTGATCGAAGCAGGTTAAACAACGAACGTTCGCGTGGGGGTGGTGTGCTACTTGCATGTTCCGTTCGATATCCTTCTGTGGCACTTAACATTAATCAACCCACGCTTGAAGCTTTATGTATACGTGTTTCTTTTTCTAAGTTTCGTCTTTATGTGGGGATTGTTTATGTGCCACCGTATTTGAGCAGCGACCGCAACTATTTGGAATCCCTTTCTGCTTTCATCAGTGATCCATACATGCAAATGAAACCGAATGATCATCTTATCCTTCTGGGTGACTTCAATCAACCTGCGTTAGAGTGGTCGCTTTCTACCGCAGTAAGGCCAGATTCATCTTCAGCTATAAGACATTATGTGCCACATATTTCTTCGAATACATCCAGTTCCTGCTTTTTGGATATGTTAAACCTGCATGAACTCTATCAGCTGAACGGGGTGCATAACCATTTAAATCATTATTTGGACCTGGTGCTCTCCAACTCTGCTGCAGCTGCTTGTTCTTCTGTGTATCCTGCTTCGTCACTGCTCCTGCCCCAGGATGCCCATCATCCTGCTCTAGAAATTGCGTTACCGTCTTCTTTATTTAGGGCTAGTAGGGTTATGAATGTATTACCTTCTGCTCCTAATTCATTGAGAGTTCGTTATAATTTTTGGCTCACAGACTATCGTAAACTTAATTCAATTCTATCTCGTTCCGACTGGTCTTTTTTTTATCAATGTACATCGGTCGACGAGGCTGTCCAATCGTTTAATGCTTTGTTAACCTCTGCACTCCTTTCATGTACACCTATTTTTCGTTCCCCTCCTAATCCTCCCTGGTCCAATCGTACTCTTCGCAACCTGAAAAAGGATAGAATGAAATATCTTAGGAGGTATCGTCTGAACCGATCTGCTTTCAACTTTCGTTTATTTAAGTACGCTGCCTCTGCGCATCGACTATACAACAGGGCTTGTTTTGAGGCCTATTCGAGTAGACTGCAATCGCGTTTCCGTTCTGATCCAGCATCCTTCTGGCAATTTGTTAGGATTCGAAGAGGGTGCAATACGTTACCTAATGAAATGGTACTTGATTCTCGAACTGCCTCTACGCCTGTTGAGATCTGTGAGCTATTCTCTGCACATTTTTCCCAAATGTTTGAGCCACCGGTTAGTGACCCTAACCTTATTGAGGGTGGGCTACTCTACACGCCAGAGAACTTAATTAATCTCTCCGATATTTCGGTTAGCTCTGAAACAGTTGTACAGGTGTTATTTGGGTTGAAACGTTCTTTTACTCCTGGTCCAGATGGCATTCCTGCCTCTGTTTTAATAAACTGTAAGGACGTGCTTGCTCCACACCTTGCTAAAATTTTCAACCTTTCACTTTCTCTTGGGGTTTTTCCTGCTCTTTGGAAATCCTGTTGGCTTTTTCCGGTACACAAAAAGGGATGCCGTAGCATTGTTTCTAATTATCGTGGGATAACCCAAACTTGCGCCACAGCCAAAACTTTTGAGCTATGTATCCTTCCAACCATACTTCATAGTTGTAGTTCCGCTATTAGCCCTAAACAGCATGGGTTTATGCCTGGTAGGTCTACTTCAACTAATCTCATGTCTTTTATTTCCAATATTTTTAGATCTTTTGAAGCCGGTACCCAACTTGATGCAATATACACCGACTTTCATGCTGCTTTTGATAGTTTACCTCACTCTTTATTATTAGCTAAATTGTCTAAACTTGGTTTTGGTGATGGCATTATTAGCTGGCTGTCCTCATATTTAAGTAATCGATCATGCAGGGTTAAAACCGGGTCGTACTTATCTGAGGAGTTTTTTTGTACGTCAGGTGTCCCTCAGGGTTGTGTGCTAAGTCCACTTCTGTTTTCTTTGTTCATCAATGATGTTTGTAATGTTTTACCTCCTGATGGTCATCTCCTTTATGCGGATGATATCAAAATCTTTTTACCTGTGTCTTCTTCTTCTGATTGTCTGAGACTTCAGCATTACCTCAATGCATTTGCTCATTGGTGTTCATCCAATTTACTTCGCCTGTGTCCCGAAAAATGTTCTGTTATTTCTTTCTCTCACTCTCTTTCTCCTATTTTATTTAACTATACTCTCTCTAGCGCTTCCCTCTCTCGTGTTATGTCCATCCGTGACCTTGGTATTATACTTGACTGTCGTCTTAACTTTAAACTGCAGCTTGATGAGGTGCTACTTAAAGCAAATCGAACCCTTGGGTTTATCTTACGTTTAACCTCTATTTTTAGAGATCAAAGCATCCTAAGAATCCTTTATTGTGCTTTGGTAAGGCCTATTCTTGAATATGCAAGTATCATCTGGAATCCTCCCACTATTGATGGCTGTTCGAGAATTGAAAGCATTCAGCGCCTCTTTACCAGGATTGCCTTTCGTCGTTTGTTCGGTGCTGCCTCACTACCTCCCTATGAAACGCGATTGCAGTTATTCAATCTTCACTCCTTAAGCTTCCGCCGCCAAGTGTTTCAGGCTTGTTTTATTGGTGGCTTATTACTTTCTGCTACTGATGCTCCTGATTTACTCTCGTCCATCTCGCTGTATGTTCCCTCTCGTTCTCTTCGTCCACGTGATCCTCTGTCAATTGAAACACGTCATACTCTTTATACTTTCAATGACCCTCTTCTGTCCTGTTTCAGGTTGTTTAACCACTTTTACTATCTCTTTGATTTCGACTCCTCTCTTAACTCTTTCCGTAACCGTATTTTTTCTTCTAATTCCCTTTAATTATTCTCCTTCGTTTTCTATTACTCTCTTTTTTTTGTTTTTGTTAAGTTTATGATAGTCTCTACGCTCTACTCTTGTTTTTTTTCTTTTCTTTTTTGCTAGGTCAAGACTAGGTTAGTTAGGCTTAGTTTTTCATGAATTATTTTGTTTATTTGTTAGTATTAAATTAGTTTTAAGTCTATTATATTTAGCCTTGATGGCGGATATTGTATGAAATAAATGAAATGAAATGAAATGAAATGAAATGAAATGAAAATACCTCAGCAATAACCTTCTGTCTATGATGTACAATGAAATATTAGAACAAGTATCCCAACAGCTTAGTAAAGCTCAGGCTATATCACTGACAACAGATGGTTGGACCAATTTAAACAACACAGCTTCTTTTTTATTCTATTTTGTTAAAACGTTCAGAGTTTGAGGGATTCCACATGTGTGATAGATAAATTTAATATAAAAGAAAAAAATATTAGTATTACCACAGACAATGCAGCAAACATAAAACTAGCTGTATCAATATTAAGCATTAAATTAAGCATTTTCCGTGTTTTGCGCACTCTCTAAATTTAGTGGTTAGTGATGCGGGAAACAAGGTGAAATGTTTATTATCAGCTTTGATGGAAGGTATGTTAATCCGATTTGAATCCCTTGATAGAGACGAATATGTCACCCAGTCAATGATTTTGGATTCCAGGCTCAAGAAAAGTTCGCTAGAAAATGAACGAGATATTTAGAAACCCATGTTAGATTCAATTATAAACATTATATCACCTCTCTTCATAAGTCCCATTCAAAAAGAATCATCTGAAAATACTGATATAGAACCAAATTCAATTTTTTCGATTTTATTTCTAAAGTGAGTTATTTGGATGATAGTGTTTGTCCTGTTTCTGCAGCAAACAAGGAACTGGACACATTTTGCAATGCAAACAACTTGCGATGTAGCGGGGATCCTATAGAGTGGTGGAAAAAATAACAAAATGCTTTTCCAAAGCTTTTTCATTTGCTTGAAATCGTTTTTGTATACCAGCAACATCAGTACCTTGCAAGCGCATATTTTTGAAATCAGGAAACATTTACACAGACAAAAGAAACAGATTGTCACCAAAGCGAGTACAAGAAATATTATTCATCATAATTATAAGGTATGAAACCCTGTGAAACCCTGTATAGTGTTTACTCAATATCTTAGCTGGAGCTAATAAGTGGGTTGTGAGGGTAACAGTGCTGCAAAATAACACTTTCAATGTCATAAATTTTTTTTCTGAAACAAAATTTATATTAACGTCACGTACTAAATTGTGATAATCGGAGGTGATACTCAGAACGGTTGGTGTAACTAATACATACTCATGACATGTTTGCGACCATCGCTTGGTCAGTCACTATGTCACGATTTTTTTGCTGTGATCAGTTTTGCAAAATGTCACTGACCTAGTCATGACAAATTACGGCTGAAACAAAATCATGTCAGCGTCACGAGCTCTACTGTAATAATCAGAGGCGAGCCTCAAAGAGTTGGTGCGACCATCACATGCTTGGTGACATTGTGTGCAACCAACTCGTGTTCAATCACTTGGTCGCGACATTTTCAGTCGGTGATCATCGCGATGGTCACGGGAGATATGCATTGCGTGCGAGTGGTTCCAAGATACAAAATGAGCATGTTTTCTCGCTCTGTTTGATCCGACAAATAATCATAACAGATAGAGGGAGAAAGCATGCTCATTTTGTTGCTAGAGCCCACGCGCCAAGTATATTCCAAGAATGTCGCGATTATCGCCGACAACAATGTCATGACCAAGTGAGTTGTCAAAAGTTGGGTGCTAAACTAAAAGTCACCAAGCATGTGATTGATTCTCCAACTGTTTGAGTATCGTCACTGATCATCTCAGTTGTGTACGTGATCTGATTTGAGCTTCGTTTCAGTCATGAGTGTTGATGATTGAAACAGTAGCATTTGGCAGCACTGTTCACAGCCAGAAAAAAATCATGATAATGCTTGCGCCGGCATTAAGCTAAGCTTGTCAGTCAGAGTATCGCGTTGGACTCAAGAATTCACATGTCGTGTTCAGCATGTCATGGCGCATTTTTATTGACTATCAGCAATGAGCATCAAGCTACCACGGATATTTTCATTGTTTTCGTTGGTGAAAATCTCGTGATACTCATAACATTTTGCAGCACTGTTTTATTTCTAATAAATAGTTCTAACCGTTTCAAATAGTTATGAGATTTAAATCGACTTTTGAAAAACTCGTTTTTGTGAGTTATAACTTGAAATGCTTGAGGTTGCACACTTGCCCCAAATTCCGCTATTGTAAAAGTAGGAGGAGGAGGAGTTGCTTGAGAATAAGATTGAGATATTGACACAGAAAGTGTAAATATAGGGTTTACCAGTCTAATGAACAACTGTCCACTTGTTCATAACAACAGTCGTTTTGAATAGACACCGCTGTCTACCATTTGCTCTTACGTCAGATAATGTAAGCTACACTGTCCAATTTAATAACACTTCTAATGCCCAAATGATAGGTAAAAATCTGTAGAACTCGTTCGTTTCAAATCTTCAACTTTGAACTGCTGAAGCGGCATTTCTGTTGCACCCAATCCAAACGCCACTTGGCAACACTCTTGCCTATTGGGTGCAAAAGATATCAACAGAGGGTTAAGTATCAATATCCATAATAAAACATGAAACTGAAGGGCATTCCTAGAAATGTAGTTGCTACATGTCTAGAAATATTACGAAAGGATAGACAACCGTCCAGAAACCCTTCCTCTGCACTGAAGTTATAAGAGGAGAATATAATCCTACCGATATTCTTACATGTGGGAAAAAGCTGCAGAAAGGTTTCACAACACTTGTGTAGACAAATTTAAATAAAAATAAATTATTTTTTTCATAAAAATCAAGATTTGTCATACGAGTAATGATTGACGTTTTTAATGATTTTATCTAACCTAAATACGTATTCTTACCCACCCGTCAATTTGACGGTTGTTCGTAAAGACAGGTATGTGAGATATTTGCTGATAAACCTATGGTTAAAGTGATCCACTTATAAAAAGAGAAACTGAAAAGCGTAATCAAAGCAGCCATTCTTGAATCTACGTTCCGCGCTCTCTTTTTTCCAGCTCGGTAGGTTCGATTCGTTCCTCAATTTTCGAAACTATTCCCATCACTTTTCTAATTGCTTCTTAAAACACTGCTTAAAATTGCATTTTGGTTCACCCTGGACCTTAAACGGTTTAAATTATTTTTATGAACGTTATCTCCCTTTTCTCATC